>NW_007731650.1:30437-39031 GCF_000696425.1 Galeopterus variegatus
AAAAAAAAAAAAAAAAAAAAAAAAAAAAAAAAAAAAAAAAAAAAAAAAAAAAAAAAAAAAAGGGCCAAGCCCATGGCGCACTCAGGAGAGTGCGGCACTGGGAGTGCAGCAGCGCTCCTGCTGCGGGTTCGGATCCTATATAGGGATGGCCAGTGCAATGTGCTCACTGGCTGAGCGCGGTGTAGCCGGTCACAAAAAAAAAAAGAGAGAGAGATGGTCAAATGATGTGTTGGCTATTATTCTTTCAGGAGGTCATGATCCCTGTGATTGATTTCAAAAGTTTGAAAGTTCAAGGTGCCTTTGAAAGTGATTGATTGTGAACAATCAAAAGTTCAGGGTGTCTTCAAATAAGACATACTTGGAACTCAAGCTGAAATGGCCTTCCAAGTTCATTTTAGGTGCCTTGGCCAGATTGACACCATTTTCTTTCATCAAATATGAGGATGCTCACTTTCACCACTTTTATTCAACACTGTACTGGAAGTCCTACCAGAGCAATTAGGCAACAGAAAGAAATTAAGCATCCAAATTGGAAAAGAAAAAGTCAAATTGTCCTTGTTTGCAGATAACATGATCTTAATTGATAAAATCCCAAAGACCCCCCCAAAAAACAGTAGGCCTGATCAACAAATTCAGTAAAATTGTAGGATACAAAATCAACATAAAAATCAGTCACATTTCCACATTCGAACAGTGAGCCACCTGAAAAAGAAATCAATCCCATTTCCAACAGCTACAAAAAATAATATGCATAGGAATAAATTTAGCTAAGAAGGTGAAAGTTCGCTACAGTGAAAACTATAAGGCATTGATTTAAAAAAAATTGAAGAGGGCACGAAAAATGAAAAGATGCCCCATGTTCATGGGTTGGAAGAATCAATATTGTCAAAATGTCCAGACTACCCAAAGATATCTACAGATTCAATGAAAAGCCAATCAAAATACCAATGGCATTCTTTGCAAAAATAGAAAAAGTTTTTAAATTTTGTATAGAACTACAAAAGGTCTTAAATAGCCAAAGCAATCATGAGAAAAAAGAACAAAGCAGGCGTCACCACAATCCCTGACTTCAAAATATACCACAAATCTATAGTAATCAAAACAACATGGTACTGGCATGAAAACAGACACATAGACCAATGGAATATCATACAGAATCAAGAAATAAGTCCACACATTTACACTCAACTCATTTTTACAAAGGAATGAAAAATATACCCTCGGAAAAGGACAGTCTTTTCCATAAATGGTGATAGAAAAACTGTATACATGCATGCAGAAGAATAAAACTAGACCCCTATTTCTCACCATATAGAAAAATCAACTTAAAATGGATTAAAAACTTAAACTGCAGACCTAAAACTATAAAACTATTAGAGGAAAACACTAAGGAAATGGTTCAGGACATTGTTCTAGGCAAAGATTTTGGGGGTAAGACCTCAAAAGCACAGACAATAAAAGCAAAGATAGGAAAATGGAATTACATCAAACTAAAAAGCCTTCTGCATAGCGAAGGAAACAATCAACATAGTCATAAAACAATCCACAGAATGGGAGAAAATATTTGCAAACTATTTATTAGACAGGGGATTAATAACCAGAATATATAAAGAACTCAAACAACAGTAAAAAAACAATTTGATTAAAAAATAGGCAAATGATCTGAATAGACATTTCTCAAAGGAAGACAAACAACTGGTCAACAGGTATATAAAAAAATACTCAACATAACTAACCATCAGGGAAATGCAAAACAAAACTGCAATGAGATATCACCTCACCCCAGTTGAAATGGCTATCATCAAAAAACCAGAAAATAGCAGATGCTGGCAAGGATGCAAAGAAAGGGAAAATCTTGTACACTGGTGGTGGGAATGTAAATTAGTACAGCCATTATAGAAAACAGTATGGAGGTTTCTCAAAAAAACTAAAAATAGAGCTACTGTATAAGTCCAGCAATCCCACTACAGGGTATATATTCAAAAGAAAAAACAATTAATACATCAAGGAATTATTTGCATTCCAATGTTTATTGTGCACTATTAACAACAGCCGAGATATGGGATCAACCTAAGTGTCAATCACAGATAAAGAAAGAAAATGTATACATACACACAATGGAATATTATTTAGCCATAAAAAAGAATGAAATTCTGTCATTTGCAGCAACTTGGGTGAGTCTGGAGGACATTACATTAACTGAAACATGCCAGGCACAGAAAGACAAATATTCCATGTTCTTGTGCATATGCTGGAGTTTAAAAAGTTGATCTCACGGGAGTAAAGAATAGAATAATGATGCTGGATGGTTAGTTCAGTTGGTTAGAGTGCAGCGTTTTAACACCAAGATCAAGGGTTCAGATCCCTATACCGGCCACCCACCAGGAAAAAAAAAAAGAGAGAGGACATTATAATAATGGTTACCAGAGGATGTGAAGGGTATGTCTGGGGAGAGAGATGAACAAAGTTTGGTTAATGTGTATAAAAATAGAGTTACATAGCAGGAATAAATTCTAGTGTTTGACAGCACAGTAGGGTGACTTTAGGTAACAATAATTTTTTGCATATTTCAGAACAGGTAGAAGAGAAAGTTTGGAATGTTCCCAATACAAAGAAGTGATCACTATATGATGTGATGAATATATATCCCAATTACCCTGATAAATATCCCATTACACATGGTATTTATGTATCAAATTATTACATGTAACTTATAAACATGTGCAATTATTATGTATCAATAAAATGAAAAAGTTATTCAACATGATAAAAGACATCAAAAAACACCTACAGCTAACATCATAATTTATGTTTTAATTTTGATTATTTTTCCAGTAAGATGAGATCTCAGGCAGTAAAATACAAGAAGAAGAAAACAAGCAGGGGGCAGTGAGAAGAGAGAGTTCAGAACTGAAAAAGAAAAGTAACATTGTCTCTATTAGCAGATGACTGGTGGCTTATGTAAGATATCCTAAAAAATGTATATTTTAAAAGGTACTTACTACAATTAAAAAGGAAATGCATTATGGTTACAAGGAAGAGAGAGTTCAGAACTGAAAAAGAAAAGTAACATTGTCTCTATTAGCAGATGACTGGTGGCTTATGTAAGATATCCTAAAAAAATGTATATTTTAAAAGGTACTTACTACAATTAAAAAGGAAATGCATTATGGTTACAAAATATAGGGTCAATATAAAAACAAATTTTATTTCTGTATACTAGAAACAAAAATTGGAAGACAAAATTTTATAAATTGACCACTAGAAAGCCACACAAAAACAAACAGAGAAACAAACAATTGGGCAGAGACATTTGTTCTACACATGTGCAGGAAACAGACTCAGCAGAATTAATCTAGGCAAGTTACTAAACAAACAAACAAATAAATAACAATAGCAGTTATCCATTAAAAGTAAGAAGACCAGAATCCAGTGTTACTACAGTATGTAACCTAAGATGTACAGTTGCTATGACAAAAAAGAAAGAAAGAAAGAAAGTTTGGCCTATACACAAGAAAATAAAATGAGTTAATGGAAACCCTTTAAGGAGCCTCAGATATTGGACTTTTCATAAAGACTTTAGAAAGTCTGATAAATATGTTCAAAAAACTAAAGAAAATCATGTTTAAATAACTAAATTAAATAAAATGATAGTGACTCATTGAATACAGAATGTCAGTAAAGAGATAAAAATTTCCAGAGGCAGGAAGAGAAGGGAGATAGAGAGCGGGGAAGGAAGTGGTAGATTGATGGGTATAAAGCTACAGGTAAATAGGAAGAATAAGTTCAGCTGTTCTAGGCTGACTACAGCTAATATTACGATATTGTATATTTCTTTTGTGTGTGTGTATGTGTGATTGTAAGTGTATGGCTTTATAAGTGTTAGTGAGATGGATACTTAGCTCAAACAATTTCAAACAACTTCCTTTTAAAGTTAGTCATTTAAGACCATAAGCTTTTTTGTGTGTTGCATTGTTTTAATATTTTACTTTTCGTTGACTTAAAATATCTCCTAAGTCCATTGCAATTTTTTTGATCCATTTACTTTCTATAAATGTACACCTTAGATTTAAAAAGTGAAATTATCTAGTTATCTTTTATCACTTCAATGTAAGGTATTACATTTTGAATAATAAATTTGCAAGAGACAATTTGGATGTTCTAAAAGCCCAAACCCAGAAGATTGAGTTGTTCAATTTGTATTATTTTTCAATTCTAGAACTTATTTTTTTTCAAATCTTCCACATCAATATTTAGTACTTTTCAGTTTTCTTGTGAACTTTCCAATCTTGCCATTTGTCTTCATAAACTGTCTAAATATATTTATCTTAAAATGTGTTATTAGTAATTTCAATACATGAAATGTCTCTAAATTTGTTTCTATTGTCTATTTATTTATTTATTCTTTCTATGTTGTCTTGTTCCTATTTTGCCTAATTCTCTTTGATCTTGTCCCTTACATTGTATTTGAAATCTTATTTGTACAGCTAATTTGTGTCCTAAGGTGATGCTATCTCCCTTCAGAGAGGTTTATCATTTGCTTCTGGCAGGTACCTGGAGGTGCTAGATTTGGGGGATCATCTTCATCTGATTTTAATAATCAGATTTTTCTGGGCTTCACTGATAACTCTGATCTCTACTGAGTCCTTGCAAGTGCTGGTTTAATTCTGGTTCTGTCTTCCTCCTAAGGTGCAGTACTACAGGATCCCACTTCAATCGGGCAGGCCCAGGACCCCTGTTGTAGTCCCCCTAAATTCATGTGTCTACCCAAAGCATAGATTTTCTCTTCACTCTCTTAGCTGCCTCCTTTTGAATCAGCAAAAGCTCCCAGGGTAAATGTTCTTGAAAATACTGTAACAACCTTTTTTGAATTTGGACCTGTCCCAGAACTTGACCTAATGATATTCAGCAGTCTAAGGCCTTTAAATGGTTGCTCATTTTAATAGCTTGCCCATTATTTCTAGTTGTCCTCCATGAGAACCTTGGTCTAAATAGCCCAGACCTCAGTTTTTAAGTGAACAATGCCTTAGGTGTGAAATTTTGAACAGGATTTTTAGAAATACAATCAATATATTGATTGTGGCAGAAATTAAATCATCTGTAACTTGATGTGATCTCCTCTGGAAAAATTTTTCTCTTTTATATTTTTCAGGACATCTAAAAAGTGTAAAAGCAATTTAAAAGATTTAAACTTTTATGCTGTTTACTTCTAATTATTTTTTCCAAGAGATTCTTATATACATTAAATTTTGAGACCCCTTTTTTGAAATTCTAAAAATAACTCTTCATTTATACCTTTGATTTTCAATTGTGTAGCTTTTGTTTTATCTTCTAACTCAAAATTCCTATTACTTTAAGTTCTTTTTTTATTCACTGGTATCCACATTTACTATCTTCAGTAATGCATTATTTTTTTACTATATTACTCTAATCACTGACTCAATTTTCTGCAGTATGAAGTCTGCCTTTTGTTTTCTCTAATGATTTTATTAAGCCCATTATAGTTTTTATGACTGTATTTGTTTATTTTAACTACTTTATTGAGGCATATTTTACATATCATAAAATTACTCATTTTAAGTGTACAATTCAATGTTCTTTTAGTAACTTTATGAAGTGGTGCAACCACCACTATAAATCAGTTTTAGAACATTTTCATCTCCCCAATAAGATCCTCCATGCCCATTTCTTAGTACCCATTTCTAACCCCAGCTCCAGGCAACTGCAAAGTGACTTTCTGTCTCTATAAATTTGCCTTTTCTGTACATTTCATATAAATGGAATCATACAATATATGGTCTCATATTTTATTCCCTTCACCTAGAATAATGGTTTTGAGGTTCACCCATGGTGTACCATGTGTCAGTAGTATGACCTATTCCTGTACCCACTAGCAGTCACTACCATCCTGCTCTCTAGCTCTAATGAACCACTAATCAATTTTCTGTGTCCATAATTTTGCCACAGACTCTTGAGTTCTTAATGAGATCTAGAACATTTTCGTGAATAAATGTTTTTTCATTCGCTATATGCCCTTAGGGCAATTTCCAGATACTTAAATATAAAAAAAAAAAAGAGTTTTCACCAGTTAAATGCTTGTTTCACTGGGGAGGGAGTCTTCTGAATTGTTCACATTACCATTTCCCCCATTGTGTTGTTTTTTTTTAAGAAAATGCAGTTTTATTAATATTTATTTTTACATTCTAGGATATTTTGCAGAGCAGTTGGGCAGTTGAGAAGGAGGGGGAGGGGGAAAAGGGGAAGGAAATGTGATGGAAGAAGGAGGAAGGAGGAGGGGCAGGATTGAGGCCTGTGGTACCCCCCTCATTCCCACAGGGGAGACCAGGGAGCTTCCAGTGGTGGCTTGGCCATTGCCAGGCTGGGTGCAAATGTCAGGGGGATGTGGCAAAAGCCCTCACACCCTCCACCAGCACTCCAGCTTGGGAACCCAAGGCCCTTCTTGCTGAGGCTCGGTAGTCATCACTGGGCTGGCTGCATGTGTCAGGGAGGCATGGCTGAGGCCCAAGGGCCCCCACTGCCCCAGCTCAAGAGACGGGGACACTTTCTGTGGTGGCTTGGTGGTCACCACTGTGCTGGTTGTGGGTGTCAGGAGGATGTGGTCAAGGCCTTTGGCTCCCCATCGTTCCAGCTCAGGAGGGCTCAGGGTGCTTCCTGCAGCAGTTTGGTGGTCGCCTCTGGGCTGGCTGCACGCAAGTGTCAGGGGTGTGTGGCCAAGGGCTGAGGCCCCCACGTACCCTAGATAGGGAGAGCCCAGGGTACTTCCTGCTCTTGCTCAATGGTCATTGCTGGGCTGGTTGCAGTTGTTGGGGGGGCCTGGCTGAGCTCCAAGTTCCTCTACCACCCTGGCTTGTGAGAGCCTGGGGTGCTTCCTGTGGTGGTTTGGTGGTCACCACTGGGCTGACTGCAGGTGTCTGGGGGATGTCCAAGGCCTGAGGCCCCCCACTGCCCTGGCTCAAGAGAGCCCAGGGTGCTTCCTCCTGTGGCTTGATGGTCACTGCTGAACTGGCTGCGTGTGTTGGGGGGCATGGCTGAGGCCTGAGGTTCTCACCACCCCAGGTCGGGAGAGCCTGGGGCACTTTCTGTGGCAGATTGGTGGTCACCACTGGACTGGCTGCATGTGTTGGGGGGCATGGCCAAGGCCTGAGGCTCCCACCACCCTAGGTCAGGAGGGCCTGGGGCACTTCCTGTGATAGGTTGGTGGTCACCACTGGGCTGGCTGCATGTGTCAGGGGGACATGGCCGAGGCCCTCCTCCCCAACCCTCAGGACTGGTTGTGGGTGTCAGGGGACATTGCTGAGGCCCCTGGACATCCCCCATTTCTGGCTTGGTAGACCAGGGGACTTCCAGTCCTTCTAGGTGTTACAGGTGTTCTTTGGTGAAATGAGACATTTACTAGTTAATATCAAACTTTGTCTCTGGTTGTGGATACTTTGTTTTTTCTTTCGGTTCTGTGTTGGATTATTTGATGTTCCTGCTACTAAAACTCTGCACTAGAGCTAATTTGTTGTCCTTTGCTTACTTCTAAAATGGGGTATCTTCCTGTGGGGACCAGTAATTGAGCTGTGTAGTTGAGCTAAATTGCTGCTTTGCTGCTGTTTCCCTAGGGAAGGCTTTTTGTGCAGCTCAGGGTTTAATGGTTGGCTTTATAGGTACTTCTGGCTTTCATGCAATCCGGTGCACCTGGGTTGTGTAGAAACTCTGGTCTGGGCCTGAGTATTTTCATCAAACTGCACCCCATACAATTCTATGTTCCTGACCAGTCTCCTCTAAGTGGTCCTGTGCTGATTGGGGGGCAGATCAGTTGTCCATGCTGTGCCCCAATGTTCCCCTGGTGGGCCTGTCTCCCCCACCACCTGTGCTGCAAACACTTTCCATGGGATGAGCCATGCTTTGGTCCCTTGCAATGACTCACCAGCCTCTGAGTGGCTCCTTTTATTCAGTTGTTGTGACTCCTCACTCTATGTGGATCCAAAGGAACCTTACTAGTTGTCTTGCTGGCCTGGGGGCCACCAAGACCCTCTTCTCCCCTGCTGCCTCCAAGCAACTTCATACGAAGGGCACAGCTGCAGCTTTTGCTGGCTCCTCCTCTGTGCTTCATGCTCTCAGTGGCTCCAGCCTGGAAGCGGCCAGGGCTCAAAATGGTCAGAGTGGTTTTTTTCTTTCTCTCATCGTGGCTTCTGCCACCTTCAGGCGCTCCATAGGTCTCTACTCCTCTTTCTCTGAGCTCTAGCAGCTCCAGCTTGGCTGTCGTTGCTTTTTTATAATTGTAAATTCGTTGATTTGTGGGAGATAGTGATGCTGGGGACTGTCTATTCCACCACCTTGCCATTAGAAAAGTCTTAATAATCTAAGGTCTCACCTCAAGAACTTCTATTTTCCCATGTATCCATGTATTCTTTGCAAATACAAATGCATTGTTCCCCTACTTTTATGCAAAGATTGAGATCTCTTTACAATCTTACGTACCTGGATTTTTATGCATATGCTTTTGCTGTGGAGTATTTCCCCCATCTGCTCCCATTGTGGTTTTTTTTTTTTTTTTTTTTTTTTTTTTTTTTTTTTTTTTTTTTTTT
>NW_007731650.1:39041-118261 GCF_000696425.1 Galeopterus variegatus
TGAGCGGGAACCGGTCTGTATGTGGGATCCGAACCCTCGGCGGGAGCGCCGCTGCGCTCCCAAGCAGCGCACTGTAGCAGTGCACCACCAGGCCGGCCACCCATTGTGGTTTTAATTTGCTTTTTCCTAGTGACTAATGATGCTGATTGTCTTTTCATGTGCTTATAAGCCACTTCTATATCTTCTTGGTGAAATGTCTTTTGCCAATTTTGTCATTGCTTGCTGTACCATCGAGTTATATATAATATATTTTTACTGAACTCTATTTTTTGCTTACTAGCTATGTCACTCATTTTTATCACAGTGAAAATAGAAATAGGACTTTTTTCTCTAAATGTGTGATCTCTATATAAAATTAAAGACAAAATAAAAATACTTTTTGAAACATTTACTTCTTTATTGCTTATCTTTTGTTTTGCATGACATGTTTTACTAGAATCAGATTTTCTTTTCTAATTCTGAATCTCTGTTTATTTGTTTCCTATTTTTCCCTGCTTTGTTTCAGTTTGGATATTTTCTGTTTTCATGTCTTCAATTTTAGTGGTATTTCCTTTTGAAGTGTCTAATTTTTTTAAGCCACCCAGTGTTCTCCTTTTAATTTCTACCATTGTATTTTCTCTGCTCTAGAATTTCCACTTATTCTATCATGTTTGTAAAGACTCTTAATGTATGAATCCATCATCTCTATCACTTGTGGGGGTTTTTTTCCATTGACTGATAATTCTCCTGGTTATGGTTCATATTTTTTGCCTTTTTGTATATCTAGTAATTTTCTATTTGATGCTGGACACAGTGAGTATTACACTTTTTATATCTAGATTTTGCTTTTGTCTTTTAAAGAATGCTGAAGTTTGGCTTGTTGAACATTTAAATAAATTGATTATTTATTTATTATCAATTGACTTGATAATTTTTAGACTTGTTTTTAAGCTTTGTTATGACATGTCCTGGTTACCCTTTCTTCTATGGATATTGTAATCCTACCTCTAAGTTAAGAGCCTTCTGAAGTCTATTGAATGCCCTGGGTATTCAACCAGACTCTCCTATTTAGCTAAACAGTAATTGTGTGTCTGCGAGCCATGTGTGCATACAGAAGGTTATTCAACCTACATTTCTTTGATAGTTCTCCTTTATCTAGAATTGCAGTATTTCACACTACTCACATGGAGTCTGGCATTCAGCTAAAGACTCAAAAGAAGTCTTATATGAACTTCTGCAATTCTTTTCCCCTCTACTCCAGTACTCTATCCTGCAAATTCCAGCTACCTCAGTATCCCCAAACTCAGTTTTTGTCTTCTCAAGTCACCAATACTACCATGCTTTGCTTGGATTTGATGTGGCATTCCAGAAAGTTCCTCATGGCAGAAAGTTGAGGCAATCATAAGATTCACTTTGTTTCTTTCTCTCCTTCTCTCATGAATCCCAGCTTAGTCCTATGTTCCCTGAGGCCTAACATCTGAACATAGTCATTCCATATATCTTGTCTAGTATTCCAGTGATTTGCAGTGAAAATGCAAGTCCAATAACAGATACTTTGTCTTGGTCAGAAGTAGAATCCACAGCCATTTATTTAATTATGTTCAACTTACATTGGAATGTTTCTACAGTTTTCCTCTGACTTGGTTACATGAACTGTACACATACAGGTGTGTGAGAGGAAGAAGTACTATCAGCACAAAATATTTAATTCTTATTTATGTTCTCTTTTTATAGCAGCTTTATAGTATGTTGGATTTCTTTTTCTGTTCATGAAAAAAAAGTATATGATATTTTTTTTAAAAAAAAGATGACCGTTAAGGAGATCTCAACCCTTGGCTTGGTGTTGTCAACACCATGCTCAGTCAGTGAGCCAACCAGCCATCCCTATATAGGATCTGAACCCGTGGCCTTGGTGTTATCAGCACTGCACTCTCCTGAGTGAGCCACAGGCCAGCCCTATGTGTATGATATTTCTAAATGAGAGGTGTGGTGAAAGGGTTTGGATGGTTTACCAGGTTTTGTAAGGTAAGAGCAATCTCTTCAGTTGATGAAGAGAAGGGCCATTTTTTAAATAAATGGCCCCATTTGATGGGGAAGGGTAGGGTCACAATCAATCATTTGATTCATTAATGGTACTTTTAATTTTATCTTTGGTTTCCTTTTATCCTTCAAATACCAAACTCTAAGAAATATCTTCATTCAATGAGATGCCCCTTTCTCAATACCTCTACCTCTCATCCCTCTTGAACCCCACAGATTTTCCAAGCCTTCCTTTCAATATCCCTATAGCCATTACTCTAATCCAACAGGCCCCAAACTGTTCTAAGCATTCACCCACCCAATGTAGGTTGTTCTTCTTCTGATGTTGGACATAGGTGATATCATCAATGTCCCATCACTGCCAGAATGTTTCCATGGTCTCCAGTCCCACACACAGCCTCAGATTCCTGACTCCTACATGGAAATTGAAGTGAATGTTGCTGGTATGGGAAGTGTACTGTAGCAGAGAATTCTGAACAATACCAATGCCATCTTACATCTTAGGTAGGCCCCTCCATGTGAGAAACCATTGACCTTCTCATATAAATAGGAACTATAACAGACTAGACCCCTCCCCCCCCGCGGATGAGAAAACATTGAGAACAGAATCCACTGCATAGAAACAGAAATCATACACAATGAAAATTTTTATGCTCGATTGCTTTAATTGCTCCTTTTGGTTTCTGTGACCTAGCTTGCTTTTTGCACCTGTAACCTAGCAACCTAGCTTGTTTTTTGTTACTGCACAAACCTGTGTGCCAACGGAATGTGGTTTTTGCCTTTATAAGCTCCATAAGACCAAGTCTCAGGGCTGTTCTCTCAAAATACCTAGGGGAGGCAGCTACCAGTTGGCTAATAAAGACTCTGTTAAAATTCTTAATTAAGTATTTGGTTCTTTTCCTGGGTGACAACCTCACAACATTTGGTGGCCCTAGCAAGATCTTCTTGCTCAGGGGAACCAAAAACTGCAGCTTCGGACATGGGGCAATGCAGCGAGTCTCCCTAGGTGAGGCCACCGAGATGGAAATCAGCCCCTAGATCCTTTGACCCCCACCCGAGAGCCCAATGCAACCAAATTCTTCATTGGCACCAGAGTCTTTGGTTCGTCCTGTTACTTTGCGTCTCGGACCTCTGGAGGTAAGCTTTGGTTTGAGATCTCAAAAACTTGGTATTACATTTGGGTATCAGAGCTCTGATTTGAGACCCAAGTGGAAGGCTGGATGCCGCGTTACTTCCCAGGTCAAGGACTCCCACGAGACGTCACTGGATCCTTTGGTTTGGAATTTGGACATGGCCACTCGTCTCTGTCTTTTGTGTGTTGCTGGTTGTGTGTTGTTGTGTCATTAACTGTGGTCCTATATAACATAATGAGACAAAATTCTTATTCTTTGGTGTCCTGCCTGTTATTTGTTTGTAACCAAATGGGGCAAGCTCCATCTTAGACAATTCACATGGCAGTCCTCCTTCAATGCATGATGTCTAACTTCAGGTATTTCCAAATGAGGGCAACAGATTACAGGGTGTCAGTTAACCCATTTGATATCAGAAAATTCTCTGAACTTGATTGGCCAACTTTCATTGTTGGGTGGCCCTCATATAGAACTACTGATTTTCCAACAGCTTATCAGGTCCAAGACGTTTGTCTTGGGCACCCTGGACATCCTGATCAACTGCCTTACATACAGGTGTGGATTGATATAGTCTCTGAGAAGCCATCATGGCTAAAGAAATGCCTTAAAAAATGCCCCCAGGTAAATGAGTCAACTGTCCTTCTAACCAAGCCTTCTCTTCCAGCTTCCCCAAAGAAGGCTACAGCTCCCACAGCACCTCCTGTCCTCCCTGACACCTCTAAGGCCCTGATCTTTCTTTGCCTGTTTCCCTCTGCATACTCAGAGTGGCACTGCCTCTCCCTGCTCCTTCAAACCCTCCTCTCGCTCCCCCACCTGATACAGGCCCAGAACTTCTCAAGATCAGGCTCCCTTCATGGTTTTACTAGTGACTTGTCTTTCTCAGAAAAACCTCAGGGTCTAATCTCCCTCCTGGAGACTGTTTTCTTTACCCACCAGCCTACATGGGATGATTGTCAACAGCTCCTGCAGACTCTCTTCACATAAGAAGAATGCAAGTGGATCCAAAGGGAGACCCTGAAAACTGTTACCAGTCATGATGGCTGGCCTTCTGATGACCCTGTTCACCTCAAACACGTGTTCCCCTCTAACAGACCTTGATGGGACCCAAACACGGACCAAGGTAAGGGGGCTCTCAACCTGTATCACCAGACTCTCCTTCGGGGACTCTGCGCAGTAGTCTGGAAGCCCACTAACCTATCAAACGTAAGTGGAACTATTCAGGGACCAAACAAATCCCCCACTACTTTCCTGGAACATGTTATGGAGGTTTACAGGACCTACACTTCTGTGAACCCTGAGGCCCTAGAAAACTGGCAGGTGATAAATATTGCCTTTGATACCCAGTCAGCCCCAGACATTAGGAGAAAACTTCAAAGACAGGAAGGATTTACAGGAAAATTGTTATCTGAGCTGGTTGAAATTGCCCAGAGGGTCTTTAATGACAGAGATAGTCCAGAAGAGAAACAAACCAAAAAGCTAGATCTTAAGGATGCCTCCCACTGGCCAAGGTAAGCCAACCTCTTTGCCTCTGAATGGACTGACCCCGGGGGAGGGTACTCTGAACAAAAAACTTGAGTTTGCCTCCCCCAAGGATTTAAAAATTCCCCATCCTTATTTGATGAAGCTGTAAGCCAAGACCTCCTGCCTTACAGACAAAAACACCCCGAAGTCACACTATTACAATATGTAGATGATCTCCTCCTGGCCACAAAAGGCTATGACAAATACAAGGAGGCTACAAAAGATCTATTAAAGGAATTACAAGCCCTGGGGTATCAAGTCTCAGATAAAAAGGCTCAAATTTGTACCTCAAAATCCACTTATCTGGGGTACAAATTGAAAGAAGGAAAAAGGACTCTATCTTCCAAAAGAATAGAGAGAATTTTAAAAATCCTGGACCCCAAAAGAAAACAACAACAACAACAAAAACAAGGTCACAAATTCTTGAGGGCTATAGACTACTGCCGCCTTTGGATACCTGTGTTCACTGGGGGAAGAAATAGCCCCTTAATTTGGACTGACATTAAAAAACAGGCCTTTAAAGATCTAAAGTGGGCACTCACCACAGCTCCTGCCTTAACATTGCCTGACGTAAACAAGCCCTTCACATTGTTCATTGCTGAAGCAAGGAGAATTGCTAAGGGGGTACTTACACAGGCTCTAGGGCCATGGCAGAAGCCCATCACCTACCTCTCAAAGAGATTGGACCATGTAGCTGCCAGATGGCCAGCTTGCCTCCAGGCCATAGCAGCTGCTGCTTTGCTGGTAAAAGAGGCAGACAAACTAACTCTAAGACAAGACCTACAATTGGTAACCTATGGAATGCACCAGATCATTGGCTAACTAATGCCTACTTCACCTAGTATCAGGCTTTACTTCTAGATCAACCCCAAATTAAGTTCCTAAAAACCACAGCTCTAAATCCAGCAACCCTCCTACCAGATGATGACCTAACTGAGCCTGTCCATGACTGCCTCGAAACAATCAAGACTCTCCAGGACCTCCAGCTGGACCTGACTCATGTGCCTTAGACAGAGCCTAATAAAATGCTGTTCACTGATGGAAGCAATTTCATCTCCAATGGAATCAGGTATGCTGAGACAGCCACAGTAAATTTAGATCAGGTCATTTGGGCTCAAGCCTTAAGCCAAAGAACATCTGCTCAAAAGGCTGAACTCATAGCCCTAACACAGGCTTTAAAGCATGGAAAAGATAAAACTGTTAACATATATACTGACAACAGATAGGCTTTTGCCACTGCCCATGTTCACAGGGCCTTATATAAACAGAGAGGACTATTAACATGAGGGGGGAAAGAAATAAAAAAATAAAGCAGAAATAGTAGCCCTGTTTAAGGTCATATGGTATCCAAAAAGAGTGGCCATCATACATTGTCAGGGGCACCAAAAAGATAAGTCACTTGAGACCCAAGGCAATGCTGCTGCAGATTTGACTGCCAAAGAGGCCACATAAAAACCAGTGCGGCCACCTGACTCTTTAATAGTCATTTTGGCACCTCAATTGCTGCCGACCCCCCATTATACTAAAGAAGAAGTAGAACATGCTAAGATCTTAAAAGATTCCAACAATGCCATGAATTGGAAAATTCTGCCAGACCACAGGACTTATTTGCCACAGGCTCTAGGCAGATTGCTGATTAAACAGATACATCAAGGAACACACCTTGGATCCACAAAATTAACAAAACTTTAAAAAAATATTATTACATACAAGATCTTGACAAAATAAGAAAAGACATTGTTACCAGATATGAAATTTGTTCACAAGTAAATCCAGGGCCAAAATCAAGGCTGCCCATTGGAACCAGAATTCAAGAAACCAACCCTGGTGAACACTGGGAAATTGACATCACCAAGGTAAAACCTGGCCAATAGGGGTATCACTACTTTTGGTGTTCATAGATACTTTTTCTGGATGGGTAGAAGCCTTTCCTACCAAAACTGAAACTGCTCAGATAATGCTAAAGAAATTGTTACAAGAAACTGTCCCCAGATTTGGCCTACCTGTAACCTTGGGGTCTGACAATGGCCCAACTTTCACAGCCCAAATTTCCCAATTGTTAGCTAAAACATTAAAAATAAATTGGAATTTACATTGTATTTATAGGCCACAAATTTCAGGACAGGTAGAACAGATAAATAGGACTTTAAAAGAAACGCTTACCAAATTAAAAACTAGAGACTGGCAAAAGCTGGGTGAGCCTCCTTCCCTTTGCCCTCCTAAGGGCTAGATGCACCCCCTACACACAAGGAATTACACCTTATGAAATTATGTTTGGAAGGCCACCCCCTCTGTTGCCCTGCCTCAAAGATGATAAACCTGCTGAAATCACTAACCATAACCTTCTTCAGTCTCTTTAGGCCCTCCAACAGGTACTATGCCAGGTTCATCCCTTGGTCAGAGAGGTCTACCCACTGACAAAAGCAATTGGTCAATTCTGCAAAAAGGCCTCCTGGAATTTGAGAGGGGTTAAATTGAATCTCTTGATGAATTTGGGAAGAGTTGGCATCTTAACAATATTGTCTTCTAGTCCATGAACAAGAAGTGTCTCTGCATTTATTTAGATTGTCTTTAACTTCTATTAGCAGTATTTTGTAGTTTTCAACAGACAAGTCTTGCATGCTTTTGTTAAATTTGTTCCTAAACATTTTATTCTCTTCAATGCTATTGTGAATGAAATTGTTAAATTCATTTTCAGACTGTTCATTTCTAGTATATAGAAGTACAATTGCTTTTTTCATTTTAATCTCCAGTCCTCACACTTGCCAAACATGTTTAGTTCTAGTGGCTTTTTTATATGGATTCCTCAGTATTTTCTACACACAAGACCATACCATCTATGGATAAAGACAGTTTTACTTGTTCCTTTCCAATCTGGACTTCCTTCTTTGTCATGAGCAGACTGACTAGCACCCCCATACAATGCTGCATAGAAGTGACAAGAGTGGGCCTGCTTGCCTTATTCCTCAGTTTATGGGAAAAGCACCCAGTTTTTCATTATTAAGTATGATGTTAGCTATGGGCTTTTTGTAGATGCACTTTATTAGATTGAGGAAGGTGCTTTCTATTCCTAGTTTATTGAGAGTTTTTCCAGTTAAATAACAATTTCAAAATGTAAAATGCTTTGATAAAAAGATTTACACCAAGTGGTCAATCTGACAATGTTGTAAAAAGTTAATTTTTTCCTCTTTGCTGTGGTCATTGTGTCCTACACAGAGATTGGACCTATCTGAATGCACAGCAGCAGCTGCACCCTTCTATAATCCATACAATCAGACTAACAAGCTGGATTATATATGGCTCTAGGAAAACCTGTTGTTTTTATACTAATCCCTCAGGAGTAATAAAAGACAAACTTTCCCTAATCAAAAAAGGTTAAGAGAAAGAAAAAAATTAAAAAACAGAGACCACAACTGGTATGAAACCTTATTCTCCTGGTCTCCTTGGCTAACAACTCTCCTTACTGCCTTAGCCAGTCCCTTGCTTTTAATTCTGCTGTTCTTCACAATAGGCCCTTGTGCCCTCACCTGCCTTACTAAGTATGTTAAACAGAGAATTCAATCAGTAAAATTAATGGTTTTAAGAACCCATTATAACAGATTAAACACAAGTGAGTCTAGGATTTGACTCATGTACATAAAACCAGTGGGGAAAATAGCAGAGAATTCTGAACAATACCAGTGCCATCTTAGATCTTAGGTAGGCACAGGCTAAAACCCCCTCTGCATGAGAAACCATTGACCTTCTCATAGAAATGGGAACTATAACAGACTAGATCCCTCCCCATGTGAGAAACCATTGAAAACAGAAAACATTGCATAGAAACAGAAATCATTCACAATGAAAATTTTTATGCTTGATTGTTTTAATTGTTTATTTTGACTTCTGTGATCTAGCTTCCTTTCTGCACCTGTAACCTAGTGACCTAGCTTGTTTTTTGTACCTGTATGAACCCATGTGCCAACAGGATGTGGGTTTTGTGTTTATAAACTCCACAAGACCAAGGCTTGGGGCTGTTCTCCCAAAATAACTAAGGGAGGCAGTCACCAGCCGGCTAATAAAGACTCTGTTAAAATTTTTAATTAAGTGTTTGTTTCCTTTCCTGGACGACAACCTCCCAACAGTACTTCCCCAATTACATGGACTGCAAAGTGGATAGTTTTGTCTGTGTGTGGACTCCCAACTCCCATAATTGCATGAGGATTATTTTAATCTAAAAATAACCAAACATACTGCAGCTAAACTTCTTTTGCTGATCTAAGCAAGGTCTGAAAAATATAACCACCATAAATCCCTCTCTGGGAAATTTACCAGCCCAGATGGAGACTAACCATGATCACAAAAATAAGAGATCAAGAGATCACATGAACAAACATTATCACAAACTGTCTTGCCTTCCATTTTTTCCTTAAAAGCCCATTTGTCTTTCCTAAAGGTCTATTTGTTTTTCCATAGAAGCCCTTTCCCCCATCTCTTTCCCCTTCTAAGTTGATATACAAACCTTTATCCCTAAATGTCCTAAGACTCACTTTGTTTGGGTGTTTCATATGCACATGAATAAACTTTGTCTTTCTCCTCTGCATCTGTCTTTTGTTAGATAACTTTCAGGCCCCCGGCTAGTCAAAGCCAAGATAGTAGAGGAAAAGTTTTCTTCCTAACACTTTTGGCAATCAGGATGGGATGCTTAGGACTCCCTGCTCACTCCAGAGATTGCAGCTGAGATCTCCACACCTCTGACCAAACAGGCAAGATAAGCATTCTTACCAGTCAAAGTTCTGGATCTCTGCTCAGGGTCCAGTTGAGTGAAGGCAATACAGCCTCTCCTTGCCTTTTCTAAGAGGGGTTTTCCAAATTGAGATTTTATATGAGAAAACTTTGGTTAGAAATAATCCTTTAGATATTGTGGCTCTTGTTATAGAGAGCCGTTGTCTGTCTTTTATGGTACTGTTTCGTGTTGTGCTGTCTAAAAGTGTTGTTTGTCATAAGAAGAATCATAGGGTAGAACTGAGGCATAGGTTCTACAAGCCTGTTTTTCACCCATAAAACTGGATGAGGTTTTCCTTCCATCTTGATTTTGTGTTTAGTGAGTTTGGCTTTGTAAATCAGAGAAAGCATCCTCTTTCTGTTTCTCTGCCTGCCAGGAGGTGCAGAATGTCAGGTCTGTGTCTACAGGTGGTCAATCATCAGGTTGGAGACCTGAGACACAGGGTGTATTATATTCTTGCTGACTATTACCAGCTCTCATGGGATTGTCTAAATACAAATCCTTACCTCTCCTGGTGATTTTCTTACCTGTGGAAACTTGGTTTCCTTTTTTTCAGCTAACTTTGGGAGTAACTTTGGATTAGGAAGGCTGTATTTTCTTTGCCCTTTTAGAGACACTTCTTGTGTTCAAGGTTAAGCCAAGGAGAAGCTTATTAGTTTGAGTCACATTTAGAGTGAGAATGCTCTCTGAAGCTGTACTAAAATCCTAACCTTCCTTTTTTGAGAGGTATCTCTTGGACTGAAATTCTTTTCTTGTGTTTTGTTTAGAGGCCTCTCTGTGCTCTCTGTTCTATCCTGCTCCTCCCCTGGGAGTTTCTTGGTTGACAAAATCCTCTCCCCTCCTCTTCGCAAACCCCTGCTAACTATATGCTGACTGTGGCACTAACTCTGTCCACTTCCCTTCTTACTGACATGACTTTACTAACTTTAAGTCCTCTACTCACATTGGGGGCTTTTAAGGAACTCAGAAACTCCAAAGGCAACCCTCTTAGGGCTAAAGCCACATCCTCCATAAGATTATATGTCAGAGCAAAAGAAAATCTTAGAATTTTCCTTCATAATATTGACAGAGTGCTTTAGCCCATATATTGAGTAGGTAAGCTGAACTTATCCAATCTGCCAGAAACAGATTTCTTACAAAAATATAAAGTTTGGAAAGATAGAAACCAACTCTTACATAAACTAGTAAATTTTGTGTTTCTGCATTTATACTAACTCATGACTAAGATTTTTAAATAAAAGCTATAATGTCTTTATTTGTGTCAGTCTGTATGTTTATGGATATATTATATATACATATGTGATATTTTCCTATGTCCAGATAAGTATTGCCAAATTAATTTATAAAATCTCTTAGAGGAGCTCTATTCTAGTAGGTTTAGAGAGAGAATTAAGCACTTCCTTAAAACTTCCAGAGATATAGAAACAACCCAAAAGTTATTCAAGAAGGTGTAAGTTGAATAAATCTTTGATAAGTAAGATAGGTTTGCTATTATTCGTATAATAAAAGTGGGTATATTGTTCTAGTTACCAGCATTAAGTATGATGTATACATATATTTTGTTCTACCTGGGTTTACCAGTCAAACAAGCTAATATTATATTTGCTAGATGTTTAACATTATAAAACTTATATATCTGATTTTAATCAAAGCAAGTTTTTATTCTGACAACTTTACTTCAGCAATAATCATGGTTTCAGCAAACATCATACTCAATGGTAAAAAGTTGAAAGTTTTTCCTCTAAGATGAGGAACAAGACAAGGTGACCATTCTCACTACTTTTTTTAATAATACTGGAAGTCCTGGCCACAGCAATTAGGCAAAAATAAATAAATATATAAGTAAATAAATAGCATCCAAATAAGAAAAGAAATAAAATTGTCTCTGTTTGCTGATAATATGATCATATATATAGAAAACCCTGAAGATGAAGGTTACACACACACACACACACACACACACACACACACACACACACACACACACACACACCTGTTAAGACTGATAAACAAATTCAGCAAAGTTGCAAGATACAAAGTCACCATACAAAAATCTGTAATGTTGCTATACACTAACAACAAACTATCCAAAAAAGAAATCAAGAAAACAATCTTCACTGTAGTCTGAATATCTCCCCCAAAATTCATGAGTTAGAAACTTAATCCCCAGTGTAACAGTGTTGAGAGTTGAGGCCTCATTGGTAGGTGTTTAGGTAATGAGGTCTATGCCCTCATGAATGAATAATGCCACTATAAAAAGAGCTTGTAGGAGTAGGTTCATTCTCTCTTGTGCTTCTGCCTTCTGCCACATGAGGATGCAGTAAGAAGGTCCACACCAGATGCTGGCAACTTAATCTTGGACTTCCTACCCCCAGAACTGTGAGAAAATTAATTTCTGTTCTTTATAAATTACCCATTCTCAGGTATTCTGTTATAGCAGCACAAAACAGATGAAGACAATTCCATGTACAATTGCATCAAATAAATAAAATAGGAGTAATTTTAACCAAGGATGTGAACAATCTCTGAACTGAAAACTATGACACTTTGATGTAAGAAATTGAAAAGACAAATAAATGGGAAGGTGTTACATGTTCATGGGTTAGAAGAATTAATATTATTACAATGTCCATACTACTCATTCATACAAATTCAATACAATCCCTATCAAAATTCCAATGGCATTCTTCACAGAGATAGAAAAAACAATCTTAAAATTTACATAGAATCACAAAAGATCCCAAATAGCTAAAGAAATCTTGAGCCAAAGCACAAAGCTGGAGGCATCACACTACATGATGTAAAAATATATTACAAATCTATACTAATCAAAATATCGTGGTACTGGCATAAAAATAAACACACTGACCTATGGAATTGGATAGAGAGCCAGAAATAAACCTATGCATTTAAGATCAATTGATTTTTGAAAAAGGTGCCAAGAACCCACAATAGGGAAAGGACAGTCTTTTCAATAAATGGTGTTAAGAAAACTGAACATCCACATGCAGATGAATGAAGGGGACTCTTCATATACAAGAGACAATTCAAAGTGGATTAAAGACTTAAACCTAAGACCTGAAACTGTAAAACTACTACAAAAACATAGGAGGAAAGCTCCATGACATTGGTTGGTGCAATGATTTCCTAGAAATATCCCCAAAAGCACGGGGAACAGAAGAAAAATAGAGAAATTATACACCATGAAACAATAAAACTCCTTAAAGAAAACACAGGGGAAACACTCCAGGAAGTAGGATTGTGTACAGACTTCATGAACACAACCCCAAAAGCACAGGCAAACAAAAGAAAAATAAACAAATGGGATTATATCAAACTAAAAAGCTTCTGCACAGCAAAAGAAACAATTAACAGAGTTAAAAGACAACCAACAGAGTGGGAGAAAACATTTGCAAAATATACATCTGACAAAGGATTAATATCCAGAATATACAAGGAACTCAGACAACTTTACAGCAAAAAAGCAAGAAACCCACAATTTAAAAATGGACAAAGGAGCTGAATAGGCATTTCTTAAAGGAAGATATATGAATGGACAACAGACACATGAAAAAATGCTCAGCATCACTCAGCATTCGGGAAATACAAATCAAAACCACACTGAGATACCATCTCACTCCAGTCAGGATGGCTAATATCCAAAAGACTGAGAATGATAAATGCTGACGAGGTTGCAGAGAAAAAGGAACTCTCATACACTGTCGGTGGGACTCCAAAATGGTTCAGCCTTTATGGAAAGTGATTTGGAAGTTCCTCAGACAATTATAGATAGATCTACCATATGACCAAGCTATTCCACTGCTGGGTCAATACCCAAAGGAATGGAAATCATCATGTCGAAGGGATACCTGTACTCCAATGTTCATTGCAGCACTATTTACAATAGCTAAGAGTTGGAACCAGCCCAAATGTCCATTATCAGATGAGTGGATATGGAAAATGTGGTGTATTTACACAATGGAATTCTACTCTGCTATAAAAAAGAGTGAAATACTACCATTTGCAGCAACATGGATGGACTTAGAAAAAATTATATTAAGTGAAATAAGTCAGGCACAGAAAGAGAAATACCACATGTTCTCACTTATTTGTGGGAGCTAAAAATAAATAAATAAATACACAAACAAATGGGGGGTGGGGAAGAAGACAAAGCAATCACAATTCTTTGAACTTGTTAAGACAAGTGAAGAGATATGATGTTGATGGGTGGGAGCAGGGAAAGGGAAGGGGGAAGGAAGAATTGGTAAAGGTATATGAAAATCAACTATATTGTATATTGATTTTATATATATATAAAAGCTCTTACTTGAAAATTTTGAAACTTTTTTTCTCTTTATAATACAAATTAATATTAGAACTGAACAAGTTTCAAGCAATAAAAAAAAAAGAAGGTATGCAAATGACCAACAGGTTTATGAAAAAACGCTCAACATCACTAATCATTAAAACCACAATAAAATGTCACCTCACAGCTGTTAGAATATATATTGTCAAAAAGGCATAAGATTAACAAGTGTTGGTGAGGATATGGAAAAAAGGGAACATTGGTACACTCATGGTGGGAATGTAAATTAGTATAGCCATTTTCAAAACCGGTATAAAGTTCTCCTCAAAAAAACAAAAACAGCATTACCGTGTGATCTAGCAATCCCACTTCTGGGTATATAACTGAAGGAATTGAAATCAATATGTTGAAGTGATGTCTGCAGTCATGTTCATTGCAGCATTATTCACAATAGGCAAGTTATGTAAACAAAAATGTGCTTATTAATGGATTAATGGATAAAGAAAATGTGGCATGTATACACACACACACATAATGAAATACCATTTAGCCTTAAAAAAGAAGGAAATTCTGTCATTTGCAATAACATGGATGAATCTAGAAAATATTATGCCAAGTGAAATAAGCCAGGCACAGAAAGACAAATATTGCAAACCACTTACGTATGGAATCTTAAAAAATCAAACCCATAGAAATACTCATAGAAAGTAAAATGGTGGTTACCAGAGTCCTGGGCTGGGTTGGGATGGAGGGACAAGGAAAGAGAAGATGTTAGTCAAAGGGTACGAAGTACAGTTAAACAGGAGGAATAAGTTCTAATGATAAATTGTATATCATAGTGACTATGGTTAATATTAATGTACTGTATATTTCAAAATTGCTAAAAGTAGATTTCAAATGATCTCATCACAAACTAATGATAAGTATATGAGGTGATGTGTATGTTAATTAGCCCTATTTAATCATTACACAATATATACATGTGTCACAATATCACATTATATCCCATAAGTATATAAAATTATTCTTTGTCAATTAAAAGTAAAATGAAATTTTAAATAATAATTGTGTTTAATTATACGTCTTTCTAAAAATACTTTGGTAGCTGCTAATAAATTTATGCTAATATACTTTGGCTTCTTATTTTTACAGAGAGACTAAATATGTGAGTCTGTTAATAAACATGACATTTTTGCCACATTGAAAAATTGCACTATGAAGAAGCATATTTCTATTAAAAATATGGTATATTCATAAAATTTGCTAATCTAGCACAAAATGCTGATATATGGCAGACAGTTCACAATTGTCTACTTTCTAGTTTTCTCTGTAAAAGAAAGGTTGCTACTAATGGTTAAAAATTATAATCAGTATATATGCATGAAACTACCAGAAATAATAGGATGAAGGGAAACAACTTTGTATGAAAGTATGTAAGGAATGTAGGATGCGTTTTTGTTAAGGGAAAAAGGAGAGAAACTTTATCATAGAGTAAAATGAACAAATGGATTTCAATTATAAAAAGTAAAATGTTACTTTCTTCATACCTAAGTTTTATCATAAATAATAGCCCCTTTATATAAGCAATGAAGAGCCAATGACGATTTAAGTAGGGCAGGAAGAAAGATCAGATTTGTTTTAGAAATATTATTATTGAAATATCTATATGTAAATAGAATGGAAAAATTACCCTGCAAGTCAAAAAGAAGGCACATCACATTCAAGTGTAAAAAGACTGTATTATAAAGATGTTACTTTCTCCAAATGTATGTGACCTCAAACAAAATTCCAGTAGGATTATTTCTTGGTGGACTAGACAAAATGTCTCTAAAGTATATCTGCAAAGACACATTTTTCAAGAATATGAAAGATCACAGTGAGCTAACAACAACAACAACAAAAAGCAGTGGATAGATTCTTTCCTTTCTTGATAACATATGTATTTACTAATACGTATCATGTGGCCAAAAAATTGCTCTTCATTGTGGTTACAGGTCAAAATTAAGTATAGCCTTTTCCTTCATACAGCATACAGTCTAATTACCTAGAAGGTAGTATTTTGGAGGGATTAAAAGCACTGGCTTTGGAAAAAAAGCAGATCTAATGAAGGGGAAAATTAAAGATGCTAGTGAAGAAAAGCAAAATGTATCAATCAAGACATTCACAGTAAGCTTCTAAGAAGAATGCTGTTGGAGAATAAGTTAAAAGAAACTAATTTTCTAAGATAAGGAAAAATGTGGTGAAGCAGGTGAACATGGGCTTTGGAGTTAATCCCATCTCTGCGCATTGCAGCATTGTTAGTAGCTAGTCAGTAGCTTTGGCAAATGAATTATACTTTCTAAGCCTCAGTTTCTTCTTTTATTCACGACGCAGAATGGTATACATCTCATAGGATTGTTGCAAGATGTAAATGTGATGAGGAATGTAAACTACATAGCCAGGTGCTGACAGAAAGAGAAGGATGAATAAATATGTATATCCCTAGGGAAGTCTATATGAAGTGAAGGATAAAAATAGGAAAAAAAAAAAAAAAAAGGTAGATGTTAAAATTTCCAGAATTTTAAAATAAAGTGGGGGAAAAAGTGGGGCTAGTTCATTTTAAAGCTTATTCACTCAGTAAAAAAGTGGTGGCATTTTCCACTCAAGGTATTGTGGGTGGGATGAGGTCAGGTATTTGAATAAAAATTGGGTAAAAGAAAGGAAATGGTATGGGACAAGTGGCATAAGGAGCAACATGACATTAAATAAGAGGCTTCCTTAGGAGTCTATAGGACTTAGGTAAATAGTGATGACAGCAGAACTGTGAAGTTCATTGTACAAAAAAATTTTTTATCCTTCTTCACAACCAAGGTCTGGAACAGGAAAATAAGAAGCTGAATTTATCCCAACGTGGAAGAAACAGGAAAGAATAGAGAGCCGAACATCAAGAGATGATGGACATGTCAAGGGGCTAAATTTAAATAACAGACTATGGGATTCAGGCTGGAACAGAAATACAAAGCAGAAAAAGAGTACTAACTACTTACTGAGAGTTTAAAGTCTGTGAGATAGAATTTTTCCACATAATAGCCAATTTTCAGGCTGGCCTATGTCGAGGTGTAGTGGAAGGTAACAAGTGGAGAAATTGGGAGGCTTGGGTGTGCAAAGATTATTGGTTAGAATGTTGGAGTTTCACAGGCTAGCAGGAAAAAAAAATCATATCTTAGAAAGATAAAACAGTAAGACTTGTGAGAATTAGAGGTAGAGGAGTCTGGGAAGACTAAAACCAGTCATAAATTTGGCAAGAACATTTCCCCAAATGATCTGGAATGTTGTAGATCATTAATCTGGTTTGCAAATGTCAGGTGTTTGGTTGCCAGTACTTCTTGTTTTCGTAATCACCAACCAAAAACCACAAAGACAGAACTTCCAGGTCTGTTCCTGCCTGCTGGAGCATGAAACATCAGAGGGGGTGGCTCAAGAGTGGGATCAAACTCAGAGACAGCCATTAGGGTAAACTCATGCCAAGCCAGTGGTCACTCAACTGAGCAAGGAGTCTGCCCCCTCTGCTCCACACAATCCTGGCTAGAGACTCGTGGAATAGCAATGCTTCTTAAGGCTTGCTGTGCACACAAGGTGACTCCAACAGGCTCCCATTCGGCCACCTCATTCAGGTAACTTCTCTTCATTTCCCACATCCTTAGTCCAAGTCAGTGGCGGGATCTCTTCAGCTTCCCTCTTTGTCAGTGGGTTCCCCCCACTCTTTTTTTTTTTTTCCCTTAGTTTGTGTTTTTGTTTTCCTCTAATACCCTGCCTTTGTTCTCCCTGCCCGTGAAAGTAGGGAAACTTCACTTAATGTGTTTCTCTCTCATTTCTCTATATGTCTACCAGCTACAATTCTGAGAAGAGATAATGGATAAAGTAGGATTAAGAAGTTGAGAAAATGAACTTAGAAAGTATCTCTGAATATTTCCACCCCTACAAAGAAATGTTTGGCTGAATAAATTGCCAAGTTAATATATTTGTGCTCTTTACATATATTAATACCCGTTTATCCTCTCAGCCTTTCAAAATCTTATGAAGTTCATGCTCTTTTTGAGGCTCACACTTCTAACAGATGTTGAAACTAGAATTTGAACTCTGGTCTAACTCCAAACTCTATGGTTTCTAGCATCTCACTCATTTAAATAAATCTATCTATCTATCTATCTATCTATCTATCTAATCTATCTATCTATCGTCTATTTCCTGATTCTTGCATCAGGAAGGTACACATAATTTTTATTACCCAAGACCAACAATTCCATTTTCAATCCGTTCTTTGTATTTGAGCCCATGTGACTGGCCTGGCCTGGCAAAGAGAAACTTAGCTAGGAAATGAAAGACTTCAGTGTGGGGGAAACTGGACCATCCCAGGGAATCGAATGACTTGTGTTGTAGGGTAACATGTCCCTGATTATACAACACAGCCCTCAGTTCACACCTGTTAACTCAGAATTCTTCTAAATTATTTGCATGTTCATATTCACTAACAAGAATGTCCCAGTTTAAATAATAAATCAGGGTGAACCTATTTGTAGGTAAAGTACCTTGGGTCATCCCTGACAAGAGTCTCGAGCCTAATTTCTCTTTCAGGCTAGGACTGTATGATGGTTGCTGGCAGAAAAAAAAAAAAAAAAAAAAGTTATTTTTATGGGTTTTTTCACCTTTCTTAGAGCAGGAAGGCTCTCTCAGGCCTGAATTCCTGGAGACCAGGTCAGTGTGAGACCATCGTGGCCAAGTGCACAGGAATGGCACCATCTCAGGAGTTCTTTCATGTTTGGAAAGCCGGCTGTGCAAGAGACTGGGAATAAACTGTCTTGGGCATTTTCACAGGCCTCACCAAAGAAGGATATTATATGAGATCAAATGGCTGCCTTCCCCTGCAAGACCATATTTTTCCTGGTATCCTCTACTTTGGCACATATTGTTTTCTCAGGTGAGCAACCTTGGAGGTTTAGGGAGATAAGTATATGATTTTCTTAAAGTTGTAGGAAAGAAGAAGAGTGATTTGTGACTTTGGATGGGGAATGTTTTGCTGAAATCTAGGTGTTTGGGCTTCATAATCCAAATTGGGTATCATTAAAATATATTTTCCTACGTGAAAAAATCAGACTTGTTTTCTACATTGTGGATACTCAACCTCATTTCAATTTTGCTGATTCAAAAAAATCCTCTACAGCATAGAAAATTGTCATGTTTTCATTGCAAGCAAATTATTACCTTCCATGGCAAAAAGGAATTGGCGGATGTGATTACAAGGATTTTGAAATGAAATAATTATCCTGAATTATTCAGGTGGGATGAATATAATCACAGGGATTTTTATACCAGGGAGGAAGGAGGGCCAGAGTCAGAGAAGGAGATGTGACAATGGAACCTGAGGTTAGAATGACATGAGGAAAGGGCCATAGGCCAAGGAATTCCGACGGCCTGTGGAAGCTGAAAAAAGTAAGGAAATGGATTCTTGCCTAGAAACTCCAGGAGGAATGCAGTCCTACTGAAACGCTGATTTTAGGACTTCTTACCTCCAGATTGGTAAAATAATAAATCTGTGTCATTTTAATTCACAAAGTTTGTGATAATTTGTTACAGCATCGATAGGAAACTAGTACACCTGCAAATAAGTTACAAACGAATGAAGCAGATGCTACAATGTATCTTCCTTTTTTTTGCATTCCCAGATCCTTGTTAAATAAATGATAAGAAGTAAATACTCAATACATGAATGTTAAAAATGTATCAATTAATTATCTGCTGTGTATAGGTTCTTTGCAATACACTTTATTATTTTAAATAAGCCTTAATTGGATGAAATTGGAGTAATCACAAAACTTGGTACAATAAATATCATTGGATCCAATCAATAAGCACCATGAACACGTTGCTCCTGCAAAAATCTAGACTACTGACAAAAGTTCAGATCCATAGTGTGGTTTTCACTCATCCAATTCCCTTTTCCACCTTCATCCAAAGTAAACACCATTCTAAATCTTGCATCTATTCTTCTCTTGCTTTTATTTTTAACATAGTCTTCTTATTTAGAAATACTGTGGGAAAGTGTATTTTTACAATTCTTCTAAATTTTGTGAAATTCTAAATTTTATGAATTTTATTAAATTCTTTTAAATTTTAAGTTATATAACTTGTCTTGAAAATTTTCAGTCAGTATTATACAGAAAGAAGCATGTTATCTATTGAAATGTACTTTTTTTCTCAATATTACATTGCTTAAATTCATATTTTTTTATGTGTAGCTGTAGTTCATTTAGTTTCATTCATGAATAATATCCTAATGTGTGGATATACACTAATTTCTTTACTTTCCTGTTGATTGGCATTTGGTTTGCTTACAAATTTATGATTCGTAAGCCAGTAGAAATATTCTTATGCATGTTTCCTATGCACACAAACAAGAATTTCTCTTGGGCATATATCTAAGAGTGGATTTACTATGCCACAAGGTGTGTGAATTTTCATTATAGGATAATGTGTATGGCTTTCCAAAGTTATTGCATGAATTAATAATTTCATTAGGAAACTATAAGGTAGCTTACTGATCCACATCATCTGCAACATTTGATATTGTCTAATCTCAAAAAATTTAGCCAGTCTCATCTCACTTTCATCTGCATTTGCATTTCTCTGATCGCTAATGAGGTTGAAAATCTTTATACAATAGTTTATGGGCCCTAGGTGGTTTCTTCTTTTCTGTTATTCCTATTTATGCCATTATTATTATTATTATTATTATTATTATTATTATTATTATTATTATTATTATTATTATTATTATTATTATTATTATTATTATTATTATTATTATTATTATTGCATTGTTTTAAGTCATCTTGAGAACATCTAGGAGATTATATATATATATATATATATATATATACACACACACACATATATATATATAATCTGATACAAATCTTATGTGGCTTTGTTTAACAAATACTTTTCTCAGATTTTAAATTGAATTTTCACTCCCTTAAATAAGTCTTTTTGATTAGTAGAAATTCCTAATATTGAAGGAATCAGCTTTATCAAACTTTGTATTTACAGTAAGCTTTCTTTGTTTGTATTTTGTTAAAAAATCTTGGGCCGGCCCTGTGGCTCACTTGGGAGAGTGTGGCACTGGCAGCGCCAAGGCCACGGGTTTGGATCCTATATAGGGATGGCTGGTGTGCTCATTGGCTGAGCGTGGTGCAGATGACACCAAGCCAAGGGTTGCGATCCCCTTACCGGTCAAAAAAGAAAAAATCTTTCCCCTCCCTCTATAATCTAAAGTATATTTATTTATATTCTCAACTAAGAGACTTTT
Organism: Galeopterus variegatus; assembly: GCF_000696425.1. Lineage (NCBI taxonomy): Eukaryota > Metazoa > Chordata > Mammalia > Dermoptera > Cynocephalidae > Galeopterus > Galeopterus variegatus. The sequence continues at coordinate 60,128 of NW_007731650.1, forward strand.
ATGAACTGCTAAATTAAGGTATAATTGACATATAATAAACTTTATATTTAAAGTGCACAATATAATTTTTGATATATTTATACACTTGTGAAACCATCAGTACAATCAAGATAATAAACATTTCCTCATCCACAAAAGTTTCCCTGATTTTCTATACTGTTTCTCCTTACCACCTCACCCCAACCCACCCCATATCCAGACAGTGATATTCTTTTTGTCATTATAGATTAGCTTGCATTTTCTACAAATTTATATAAGTTGAATTATGCAATATATTGGTTTTAAATCTAGTTTCTTAAACTCAGTGTTATTTAGAGAATCATCAATATTGTTTTATGTATCAATAGTTCATCCCTTTTTATATCTAAGTTATTCAATTGTATAGATATACCACATTTTGTTTATCTATTCACCTCTTGATGGACATCTGTTTCCAATTTGGGACTATTGTAAAAGATATTATGAACATAAATGCATAGGCTATGTTTTCATTTATTTTGGGTGAATACCTAAGAGTGGAATGGCTAAATCATATAGTAGAAGTATATAGAAGTATATTTAAATTTTTAAGAAGCTACCAAACTGTTTTCCAAAGTAGTTTTACCATACCATTTTACATACCCACAAGCAATATATGAGAGTTCCAGTTGCTCAACATCCTCACTAACAATTGGTCTGCTCAGTCTTTTTAAATCTAGATATTCTCATATGTATATAGTGATATTCCACTCCAGTTTTTATTTTTATCTTACTAATAACTAATGATATTGAGCATCTTCATATGTTTTTGGCCATCCATATTCCATCTTCAGTGAAGTGTCTATTGGGCTCTTTATTTTGTTACTATTGAAGTTTAAGATTTTTTAAATATAGTCTAGATAAAAGTCCTTTATCAAATATATATGACTTGGAAATATTTATCCCAATCTGTGTATAGTGTTTTCATTTTCTTAAGTGTCTTTCAAAGAGCAGAAGTTTCAAATTTCTATGAAACCCAATTCATTTTTTTGTTGTTTTATTTTATGGATGATGCTTTTGGTGTAGTATCTAGGAAATTTTTGCTTACCCTCTGGTCACAAAGGTTTTCTCTTGTAGTTTCTTCTAGAAATTCTTATAGTTTAAAATTTTATGTTTATTATGTACTTTGAGTTAATTTTTATATATGGTGCAATATATATATTGAAGTTCTTTAAAAAAAAAAAAAAAGATGATCCTTTTCCCACTAAATTGTCCTTTCATCTTTGACAAAAGTAACTTGTCCATAGATGTGTGTAGTTTGGCACTTTTTATATGTGTATATTTCTGGACTTATTATTTTACATTGATCTATTTGTTAATCTTTATGTAAATATGTTTTTCAAGAAATGTTTTGATTTTCTCCTTAATCTCTTTTTCGACCCATTGGTCATTCAGGAGCATGTTGTTTAGTTTCCATATATTTGTATAATTTCAAAAGTTCCTCTTGTTATTGATTTATAGTTTTATTCCATTATTGTCAGAAAAAATATTTGACATAATTTTGATTTTTTTGAACTTGAGGAGAGTAGTTTTATGGCCTAGCAGATGGTCAATCCTGGATAATGTTCTATGTGCTGATGAAAAGAATGAGTGTTCTGCAGCTATTGGATATAGTGTTCTGTAAATATCTGCTAGGTCTATCTGGTGGATGGAGCTGTTTAAATCCAATATTTCTTTGTTGATTTTCTGTCTCAATGATTTGACCAGTGCTGAGAGTGGGGTGTTAATGTCCCCAACTACTATTGTGTTGGTGTCTATCTCTCCCTTTAGATCTGGTAATGTTTGCTTTATATATCTGTGTGCTTCAGCATTGGGTGCATATATATTTGTAATTGTTATGTCCTCTTGCTGTATTGATCCTTCTATCATTATATAGTACCCTTCTTTGTCTCTTAGTACAGATCTTGATTTAAAGTCTGTTTTATCTGGTATAAGTTTAGATACTCCTGCTCACTTTTGTTTTCTGTTTGCATGATCTTTTTCCATTTCTTTACTTTCAGTATATGTGTGTCTTTATAGGTATAGGTCTTTATAGGTAATGTGCATTTCTTGTAGGCAGCATATGGGTTATTATTTTTTTTTAATCCATTCAGCCAGTCTATGTTTTTTAATTGGGGCATTTATTCTATCTACATTCATGGTTATTATTGATATGTGAGGTCTTATTCCCGTCATTTTCTTAGTTGTTTTTTGATTGTTTTGTGTACCCTTTGTTCCTTTCTTTCCCTCTTATTGTTTATCCTTGTGGTTTGGTGATTTTCTCTATTGAGAAGGTTTGATTCCTTTCTTTTTCAAATTTGTGTGTCTATTCTACCAATAAGTTTTATATTTTCAGGTGTTTTCATGATGGTTATTATTCTTTCTCTTCTAGATGTAGGACTAACCTAAGTATTTCTTGTAAAGCTGGACTGGTGGTGATGAATTCCCTTAATACTTGCTTATCTGAGAAATACTTTATTTTTTCCTTCATTTCTGAAGGATAGTTTTGCTGGGTATAATATTCTTGGCTGGCAGTTTTTTTCTTTCAGTACTTTGAATATTATTCCATTCTCTCCTGGCCTGTAGGGTTTCTGCTGAGAAGTTGGTTGTTAGTCTAATGGGTATTCCCTTACAAGTGACTTAATGCTTTTCTCTTGCTGTTTTTAGAATTCTCCCTTTGTCTTTAACTTTTGACAGCTTGACTACAATGTGTCTTGGAGAGGACCTTTTTAGGTTGAATCTGTTTGGGGACCTTTGATCTTTCTGGATTTGGATGTCTGTATCTTTCCCAAGACTAGGAAAAATTTCAGCTATTATTTCATTAAATAGGTTTTCAATACTTTTTGGTTTCCTTCTCCTTCTGAAATGCCCATAATTCTAATATTTGTTTGCTTAATAGTATCCCATAAATCTTATAAGCTTTGTTCATTATTTCTCCTCCTCCTCCTCCATCTTCTCCTTCTCCTTCATCTTACTGGGTTATTTCAAAACAGCTGTCTTCAAGACCAGAAATTTTTTCTTCTGTGTGATCTAGTCTGCTGTTAAGACTCTAGGATGTACTTTTTGTTTCATTTAATAAATTCTTCAATTTCAAGACTTCTGTTTGATTTTTTATATCTATCTTTGTTAATTTTCTCATTCAGATCATAAATTATTTTTATGATTTTTGTTGAATTGTTGTATTCTCTTGTATCTCAGTGAGTTTCCTTAAGATTATTAATTTGAATTTTTTTTCTAGCAAGTCAGTAATTTCTGATTCTCTGGGATCAATTACAGGACCAATACTATGTTTCTTTGGTGGTGTTGTTTCCTTATTTTTTCATGTTTCTTATTTCCTCATGTTGATATATGTAGAACTGGTGGAATAGTCACCATTTTGAGTTTTGTAAAGTGGCCTGTATGGGGAGACTTTCACCTGCAAATGCACTCTAGGGCATCAATTGGGTGGGTACATTGTCTTTGTTCTAGATGGGTACAGTAATGTAGGCTCTGTGTAGTTTCTTCTGATATAATCCACTTTTTCTATGTCTGTGCATGCCTCAGTGGCCTATGCTTAGGAGGTTCGAGGTGACAGTGGCACAGCTTTGCTGAGGTGGGATTACTGTTTTCATTCTCAGGGTGGGACTGTGGGTGTGCTCACTATGGATCAGTTGTCTCAGGAACTGGATCACTGGGGATGGGGTTGATGGATTGATTGATTTTCAGACTGGGGCTGTGGGTGCATGGTGTATCAGGGATTCCAGGACTGGTTCACCAGTGGCAGGGTCACTGTGCTGATTCCCTGACTAGGGGTAGGCTCGACAGGGGCATATCAGCCAGGCTGTTTCTCACTCAGATACTTGCATGTGCAGTGGCTCAAAGACTCAGGAGTGGGTGCACCAGTGGCATGATAGCTGGGCTGTTTGAGTGAGGGGCTGGGCACACTTTGGCTTGGCTATGTGGGATCAGATCTTCTGTGAGTCAGTCCTCTGCATCACTTATCAGGGCCAGGTGCAAGGTCATTCTTCCCTCAGCAGTTTAAAAGTTGATCTGCCAAAGGCAGGATGCCTGAGGACTGTTTAGGGTAAAACTGTTTAGCTGCTTCTCCAGGAGGGCACAAATGTGCTTTATTTCCACTGGCCTGGGTGTGTGTTCATTAGGGTAGGGAGCTGTGAGCTGTTTTTCTGGGGTGGAAACTTGGGCACACAGAACTCAGCCCACTGGCAGGGGAGGGAGGGTCTTCCTGTCTCTGGCCAGGGATGTAGGGGGTGTATCCATTCAGCAGGCCCAGGATTGGCTTCCCAGACATGCATAAAAGGGGTCACAGCTGCTCCTGAGCCCTTCCTGCTGCCAGGATCAGGACATTGTAGCCTGTCCAGTTAGTGCACTGGAATGATGGTGGAGCCTTAAGGCTGGGGAGGGCAAGGCATGCTTCTGCAGTGGCTCTGGTTTCAAGACAGTACCACACTGCCTTGGCTTGGGTCATGAAGGTGGGTAAAGGGGAGTGCACAGTGTGTGCCACTGTTCTGGAGCAATAGAGTGGGTGTGTTCTAGGCAGCTCCCCACTCTTGGCTCCAGGCTTGTGAGGGCCGTGGAGTCCTCCTGCAGGAGCCTCAGGCCTCTGTGTTGAGGCTGGGAGTCACTGTGGGCACTCTTCCTATCATTTCCTGCAAGGGAAAGAAAGTCCTTCCTGCACCAATCCCAGTAGCAAAAACTTGGCAGGTGAGACTTTGTGCTTCTCTCTCCTCTTTATTCTGCCATCCTGGGCTTTCATGCTCTATAGGGATCTCACCAATCTCCACCTGCATTCCTGCACTCTCCCACAGATATTCCCATCAATAGTTAGCTGTCTGTTAGTTGTTCTGGTCCTTTTCTATGAAAGGGATATGCCCTGGGCACCTCGGGTCAGTCAGTCATCTTGCCCTGCCTCCCCTCCTATAATAGATCTTATCAGAGGCATGTATTGAACTAAACCATATTTCAAAAGAAAAATATGTCCACACTGAAGTGGGTGGAATGTAACTAATCTAAGTAATCTTTGAATACAATACCTGAACTATATACCTTCATTCTAAAGACAAAACAGATACTTGAATATATATTAAACTCTAATTCATAGTCTTCTTTTTCACAGATGCTAGAAAAAGAATTCTGGAAACTATTTCATGTAAATTCTAAGACTGAGGAAATAAGTGAATATATTGTGGACAATGAGAGACAGGTTTCTCATGGTTAGAAAAAAGGGTTATTCTGAAAACCCCTTCCCCCCCAATATTTGAAAACTAAGTGATATGCCTTTACATAATACATGGGTCAAGAAAGATCAAAATGGAAATTTGAAATTATTTTGAACCTAGAGAAAATGAAACAAAATAAATAAAAAGTTATGTTCAAAGAAGTGTCATTGCCCCCAAGCCCTTATCCTTTCCACTCCAATGTCAATGTCGTCCTGTATGTAACCAATCTTATTAGTCTGTATGCTTTTCGTGCTTCTTTTTGCTCAAATAAACATAAGTGTACATTTTGACCCCCTCCCTCACTTTTACATAAAAGAAAGCATACTATAGATACCTGTTTACATCTTGCTTTTTCTAATTTACAATATAACCTAGAAATCACTCCCTATCAGTTCACCAGGATTTTCCTTTTTCTTTTACACAACTGCATATAACTTCATTGGGTGGATGTACCAAACTTTATTTACCCACTCTTCTATGTAGGAGCATGTAGTTTGTTTAAAATATTTTGCAATTGTAAATGGTGCTGGAATAAATAACCATGCATATACATTTTTGCATTGTTGGAGGCTTATCTTCAGGGAAATCCCTTAAGTTGGGATTGGTGAGTCAAATGTAAATGCAAACATAGTTTTATTCAATATTGCCAAATTTCACTCCATAAATGTATTAATTTACATTTCCACCAGTCATATATGAAAATCTCTCTTTCCAACAGCTAACTTAATAGGTGAGAAATGGCATTTTAGCATAATTTTAATTAGTGTTTTTCTTATCATGAATGTGGTTCAATATCTTTTACAGATTTTAGGACCATTTCTGCATGTTGTTGGGTATGTGGGTATGTGTAAATGATATGTGCATGTATATTGCTGTTCTGCAATTGAATTTGTTATTTGTTTTTGTTCCCTCAATTTTAAAGAGTTCTTTATATATTGAGGATATTAACCCTTCATTAAATATCTTTTTAGCTTGTATATGGTTGTTTGTGCAGTGAAGTTTTTTTTTATTTTTATGTAATAAAATGTATCAGTCTTTTCTGTTACTGTATTTAGATTAATGAGTCATTGTTATAAAGTTTTTCATACAATAAGATTAAAAAGGAATTCTGTCATGTTGTATTTTAATCCTTGTAAAATTTCATTTTTTATGCTCAGATCCTGATCCACTGGAAGTTTATTTTTATGTATGGTTTGCAGTATATATGTGTATTTTTATTCTACTTTTTACTAGATGAAGCTCTTTATTTTTCTTTTCTTATAACTATACCCAGCCGCTTTTGTTGTTAAAATACTCCAGCTTTTTAAAATTAGATAACAGCACTCCATCTTTTTTATTTTCTGGTAGAGTATAAATGTAATCAGCATGATCTATTCCTGATAAAGTTGGTAGGCTTATTGTTTCCTTTGTGGGAAGATTTTGAAATATCATTCAGAATTTTTCTTTTAACTTTTATTCTTCTAGGGCCGGCCAGTGGCTCACTTGGGAGAGTGTGGTGCTGATAACTTTTATTCTTCTAACTTTTCAAAAGTTAGAATATTCTATGATATTTAAAATATTATCTAACAGTGAGAGATAAGTAAGAACAGAACTACAGTAAGTACTTTTCTTATTTTATTCTCTCACAGCCAGCTACTCACCCTCATTCCCCAGGCAATACTAGCCTCAAGACAGAGGGTAACTTACTGAAAATAACATGATTTGTAAGTCATACATACAACCCCAAACTGTTTTTACTCTTTCCCTAGTGAGAGCAAATTTATAAATGAAGTCAGGATTGTGAAAATGAAGAAAAGAATAAATAAACAGATAAAACAGTTAACAAAACAAAGGAATGTCACCCACAAATTCTGTTGCTATAATTATTTTTTGTACTTTTATGCAAGTGAATAATTAAATTACATTTTTTTTTAGTTCAGTGACTTCAGTGGGTAAAATCATATCCCATATAGAACTATCTCTTAACTTGTTGTGTCTGTGCTTTATTTGCAGAATTTTTCAAACCACATGACAAACATAAATGGCCTAAGGTAAATTTAAATTTCTTAGTTCTGAATTCTCATTTTAATCTGATCACTCTCTTAACATCAGAGATGTAAAACTTCACAAAAGTAAAGTTGAGTGGAAGGTTTCTATGTGGCCGTGGGAATGTACCTTAATCTCTCGAGGTTTAGATTTTCTCTCATGTAGCACAACCATTATACTATAATAACATATCTTAGTAAAATAATTAGAGTAAAATAAATATATATAGTAAAATAAAAATATACTGAGCAAATATATGTCTGAGAATTAAGTGGAATCGAATACCTGTCATTTGCTTAAAGTCTCAGAGCTAAACAGTGGTAAATCCAGGATTTATTCCTAGTCTCAATACAGAACCTTCATTCTTACCAACTATATTTGAGCCCTGTCCTCTATCTAGAAGTTTACAAACACATAAATATCTCTACTAACATAGTTTTTACAATAAGTTACTGGGATTGGGACACCAAGTTTAAATGAAAATTTTGTGTTGGAATTAAGCAGGGATATTATAATAGTTATGCCTTTAAGATGATGGTGTAGGTGGAGATACTACAGGAAATCCTTGAAAAAGATCAGTTGACTCGTAAGATTTGACATTATTTCTATGTGGGGCAGAAGTGACAGGCAAAGAATAGATAGGAGAGAATCTATTATTTGTTATTTCTATGATATTTTATGATATTTGCAGATCGAATGTCAAATGTATTACCCTCTGGATCCTCTTTATGAGGCACAGTGTCCTAACGTAACAGCTTATGTTTGTGCTACGAATGGCCACACTTACCAAAATGAATGTTTTCTTTGTATTGATCAGTGGTAAGTTCAAAATAAAATACCATTATTGTTTTTCTCTTTACTTCTTCACAGAGATTTCAAATAATCTTAGCCAAGTAACTGTATTTTACTGATGTGTGGGATTTATAAAAATAGCCTCTCTTGTTCATAAAAGACTGGGGACAGACTACATATATAGTAAAGAGAAAGGTCTCTTTTAAAAAATTAGTTAACTTCAAAGTTGATTTATTAAAAAAAAGAAATAAAAGCTTACATGGTATTTTGGGAGAACTGTACAGAGATCATATTTGTAGGTAGTCTATAGATTATATTTAAGCAATAAATAGAAATACACTTTTTAAAAAAATCACTCAAATTTTCTTTCACAAGTCACATTGATGAATCTATAGAACCCATCAGTGTGGTTTGGTAGATATAAATAAATATAGCTATAGCTACAGATATACATATAAAGACGTAGGTATAGGTACATTTATAGATATATATACACATGAGTAACAAAGTGGTTATGTGGTCTTACATGGGCAAAAATTAACAAAGATTATTCTGAGATTCCTTTCAGCCTAATCTAGGAAAATTCAGGAATCTGTGACTTCACAGAACAGTCTCAGCAGTTCAAATATCATGCTTCAGATTTCTTCTGGCAGAAATGCAGAAAAGATGGAAGAAACAATTTTCTTCCTCCCTGCTTTCTTTCCTTTCTTCCTTCCTTCCATTTATCCATCTTAAAACTCTGACAGATGTGCTGTGACCACTCTAAGGTGTTTTCTCAGTCTAAGAATAAATGAGGAACCCCTGTTGTTTAAAGAGTAAAAACATGGCTCAGTAACATTGTAGTCAATGTGAGCACGAACATATCTTATTCTGGAACACAGGAAATTGATGCTATGGCAGGAGAGGTGCAGTGACCTATATTTTTGCTTTTAATTCTCCATGTGACTCGCATGTATAAACTTAGCCTTCATCCCATTTCTATATCTCAGGGCAAAAAGAACCATCCTAATAACTGCTGAGCAATGGAGGGGAGGAGAGTAATTCCTAGGTTTCTGTTCTTGGAGGTGTTTTGAAGCAAAGCCCTGGCAAATTGGACTCAAAGCCCTAAGAGATACTCATCACTTGTGAATGATGTAAAACCTTTGAAAAATATTGACGAGTGCAAGTCTTGTACAGAATTGATACAAAGTCATAGTCATTATCCTAGAAGTAATCCTTCATGCCTACTCAATCAAGGATGCTGATAATAGGTATCAAGAAAATAGAGAATTGTATGAAACAGACCCCAGATTCTTCAGAAGCTTGCAATTTTATTTGGTTCTGTTGAACCAAAACAGTGTTTTAATAAGTTTTGAAATAGTTGACAGTATTTAAAAAATCAGGTCTTGCCTAAAAATATAGATTTCAAACATTATAGTCGTAGTAAGCAAGGATTTCACATGTAATCTATAAGCAACAGCTGCCTAATAGTAGCTCGCCATTCAGATGGAAGTCAGGAATACAGAGAGCAATAGTCTCACCTCTCTCCTCTGTCGTGGAGGTGGCTCATATCACTTATTTATATGACCCACTTGTCTCCAAGCATTTGTGTTTGCAATGCCTGAACCAGATGAGTAAATCAGACATATATCAAAGGTGAGCCTGATTATGGGTATTGGAGGGGTGGGAGTTGGTGGTGGGGGGAGAGATCTCTTGAAAGAAGATAAAATTAAAGGATTTTTAAAGAAACAAAATACACAAGAGAAAATGGAATGGTCAAGCTACACAGTGCTGTCTGGGAAACATTTAGAATTGAGAAAGTGTATAGTGTCATTAGAGAAATAATATAAAGATTATGCTGAAAGGAATGATATGTATTTAAAGAATACTAATATGTAAGGATAGAAAGTTAGGCAAAAACTAGTCTGTAAAACATATGAGGGGTCTTCCAAAAGTTCATGGAAAGATTTGTATTATCTTTTACTTCTATTTTTCCATAAACTTTTTGAAGTCCCCTCTTGAATACCAGAGTAAGGAAAATGGTCTGTGGGCAGTGTGAACATGGTGGAGGTTTAAGTGGAGAGTGAATTATGTGAAGCATGCATTATATTATTACTGTGATATCTTTTACCTCTTAGAAAAATCTAGTATTGCTATATTGAATGAAAAAGTTTGGAGATGGGAATGGATTAGGAGAAAAAAATTCCATGCTGAAAAACCTTTATATAACGCTTATCGGATAATCAAGACATAGAAAAGAAATGTACAAACCGTGGTGGTAACAAACAGGAATGGAAAAAAGATGAATGTAAGAGGAGTTGTAAAAGCAGCTCCCTTATTTAGAAGATAAAGGAAAGTATGTTCAAGAGCAATGCCCAGTTTCCTTATGATGCTAATCTTCTTTTCTTCTTCTTCTCTTTAGGGAATTTGGTAATCATATTAAATTTGAGAAGTACGGAAAATGTAATGGATAAAAGAGTAACTACATTTGCTTATTCTTTTTTTTTTAAAAAAAAGATGACCGGTAAGAGGATCTTAACCCTTGACTTGGTGTTGTCAGCACCACACTCAGCCAGTGAGCGAACCGGCCATCCCTATATGGGATCCGAACCCGGGGCCTTGGTGTTATCAGCACCGCACTCTCCCGAGTGAGCCACGGGCCAGCCCTTGCTTATTCTTTTTATTACTTAATTCTGTAAAGTATTTCTTTTGGAATTTGAGTATGTAAATTAAATAACACACCTCCCTATGCTGTAGCCAAAGTTGGAACAAAATGAGAAATGAAGGAATCAAATTTGCTTCTCAGTGGAGAACCAAACGTCACATTTATAATAAACTAAATAATGAAAGAGCTAACAGATATCTATTTCTGTGTATTGGTTGTTTAAAACAAACTTCCATCTTGAGGAGCATAAGGTCAGTTCATCAAGTGGGCTTACTAACACTCCCCTGAAGCAAACTAACCACAAATTGGAGGCCTATCTGCAGGATCAGACCCTGCCCCACTATTCTCACTTAAAGTCATGGAGCAAAAGAGAACACATCCTCTCTGCAAAAGGCAGACTCCAGAAGAGTAACTGAATTACCCAAGCCTAGTGCTATTTTTCAAAGTTCCCAAATAGATGTTACACCTCCTGTAGTTGCAGAAGTAAAATACCAGAGAGACATGAGGAGTGTTACATTAATGGGTGGTTCTTACTCAAAGAAAGAAAAGACACTGGTATGGAAACAAGGAGACAAATTCTGCCCTCATTTTTGCCGCTCACTATTTCATTTGGGGTTGAATGACTTGAGACATCTAAGTGAAAATGTCCTCTAAATGTCTAGCTCTGGGAATTACAACTGTGATGAGGCTGACAAAGAGTTTAGAAGTCATGAGTGAGTAGGTAGGGGAACAGAGAAGATCAACGAAGACCCCACCGCCACACACACACACACACACACACAGAGCTGTGTGTGGCCTTCTAACCACAGTCTGTGGGGGAAGCCCACATTCGTTAGGACAGAGTAATGGCCACATGCTAATAGAAGGAGGGAGGAGAGCCAAGAGTTTTGGGGGATCAGGCATGGTTTTGAGAGGGAGAGAGGGAGATGACATCATTTGACCCCTCTTTCCAGCAAACCTAATGCTTATTCCATCTCATCCTTCCTATTATATCAGCCAATACACTCTTTTACTTTTTTCTTAATTTGGTTTATAATCTGTCACTTATAGCTGAAAGATCTTGACTAATACAGAGGGATAAAGTAATTATTGTTCGAAGGCTGGGAAGATAAAAAGTGGAGATGCTCTGCCTTTGGTTCCTGTGTGCTCTGGGTCATTACCAGCTGTTACCTCTAGATGCCAGCCTCACTCTTCTTAGTTTTATTTGACTTGCTCGTTATTTCACCAGAAAAGTCCAGACAGCAGTGCATAACTCTGCTTTCCCCATCAGCTTTCCAGCTAATCACACCATCCACCTCTGCTGGCAACAGGGACCCTCATCCTCTCTTGTCTTCCACCCTCCTTTCCCCTGTTCCCCCCTGGGCAATAGGGTCCGTCAGCATGGCTCTCTTTGGAGCTGGCGAAATAGAGCTTCGGGTCTTTCAGGTCCCCCAAAGTAGGGCATCTCCTAAAATATAGACTTCCTCTTGTTAATATTGACCATTTATTATAGCTAACACTATTTCATTATTTAGTCTCTCCATCTCTGCTTTACCAAAAACAAGAAAAACAAAATTCTGTCCTAAAAAGGACAGATGGGGAGAAGCAATTCTGCCTCACCACAGAATAAAAAGGGGAACGCAAGGAGAATTCTATCCTTTCTCTCTCTTCAAAATATAGAGAGCCCACAATTATTCTATTTAGTAGAAGGATAAAAGGGGCATAGCCTAGAAATCCCTGATTTATACACGTCTTCACTGTTGTGTAAAAATCACATGCAGTTTGGGAGATGGACATGAACACAGGCATGAAAACTAAGAAGTTCAGAGGGTGGTTCTGGGTGTGAGTTGAGCATAAAAACAATCACCTGAGGTTCCAGATGAGAACATGCTGTTCCAGAGCAGAAAGGGGCAGTGTGACACTTTGACACTGTGGCACAGCCCACGGGTAGAGTTTTAATAACTAGCCCAGGTTTGGTGAGCACATGCTCATGCCAAGTGTCATAAGTGTATTTTATTTGCTTTGCCTCAATTAATCCTCTCCCTAGTCCTATAAGTCTGACACTCTTGTCCCAATTTTACACATGAGGAGACTAAACTCACACAAGGTAAGTAAGCTATGTAATCTTGTAGTTTATAAAGAAGGGCTGAGATTCAAAATCACATCATCCTGCTCCTAACGACAACCTGATGTTGTACATGAACTCAAATAAAACTAGAAAAAAGAGGGCAGGCAGAGGTAATTATAAGAGATTTTCAAAAAGGAAACAGACCCACATGCTCTTAAAAATGTCAAACTCTCTTTAAGAAAGGTATTCTACCTAGATGTAGTAATGGACTAGTAGTATATCAAAATAAAATTTTGTCTTCAAAATTATAAAAGTAGCCCTCCAATGGGAGCCTAGTTTTCCTGCTTACTTCTCAGATATTTGAAATAAATTAGTCACTATTCCCTTGGCATCAACTTTTTAGATTTGCTCTGCTATTCCTCTGTTTTCTGCTCTCCAGATCTATTAGGCCTCTATGAAACTGTAAGAAATATCTTTAGAGTATAGGCAAATGAAATCTATTGGTTTGTTTAACAAATATTTATTGGGCTTCTACTCTGTGTCATGTGCTGTCCTAGGCACTGGGCAGACAAGCCTCTATTCTCCTGGAGTTCACATACCAATGGCCTGGTGCAGAGGCCTAGTGCTGGGGGATAAACAATAACAGCAAACAAACAAAACATAATATGATGGCTAGAGGGTGATGTGACACCAGGGAAGGCTTCCTTGAGGAGTTGACACTTGGCTGAGACAGGAATGAAAAGGAGGAGGCCACGTGAAAGCTAAGGAAGGAGTTCCAGGCACATGAACAGTAAGGTCCAGAGTGAATCTGAGTAGAGAGATGGCCAGAGGCCCTAGGAGAAGACCCAGTGTTGAGATCGGAGAGATTCCAGGGATCCAATCATGTTGTACAGGTAGGACTTGCAAGCCGTGGGTAGAAGCTTAGGTCTATTTATTCTAAATGTGATGAAGAACCATTAAAAGGGTTTTAATAAGTCTTTGAATAAGTCACTTTAAAGATGTTGAGCTAGAGCCTGGCTCCTCTAGATAAAATTCCAGAACATAATTTATTGCAAACACACTGTGACAGATTTCTCACTTAATTTGCTCCTTACCCCGCCAACTTTCTAAACCCTTGCTCTTCAGAGTGAGGGGGAGGGGCAGGACCAAGAGATTGAAAAATACAGAATTATAGATCTCATCTCAGACATACTGGGCCAGATTCTACATTTTATCAAGATCTGCAGGGGATTTTAATGCACATTACAGTTTGAAAAGCATTGGTTTAGACTCTTTTGAGGAGACCCTAGAGGAGACTTTCAGAAAAATAAGTGTTTTGGTTTTTTAGTGGTTTTAATTTTTTTCCCTGGGAGACACAAATGCTTCCAAGACATTGTGTGGCTTGGTGTTAATGATTCTGAGGTAAGTTCACCTCAGCATATTTGATTAGCAGATCACAGCTCTATTTACAATAGCCAAGAGTTGGAACCAATATAAATGTCCATGGATGGATGAATAGATAAGGAGAATGTGGTATATATACTCAAAGGAATACTACTCTGTCATAAAATAGAACAGAATTCTGCCATTAGCAGAAACATGGTTAAACTTAGAGAAAATTATGTTAAGTGAAATGAGCCAGGCACAGAAAGAGAAATACTGTATGTCCTCACTTATAAGTGGGAGCTAAAAGAAATAAACAAAGAAAGAAAAAAGAAAGATATAGCAATCAAATAATATGTTGAACATTCAAAAAGAGAGAACAGAACTGAGGTTACCAGAGGTGGGAAAAGGGGAGAGGGAGGGAAAGTTAGCAAGAAATCGGTAAAAGGTCACAAAAAATGATTACGTTGTGTAAGTTGAATAAACTAATTATCCTGATTTGAGCATCACATATTGCACACAGGTATTGATATGCAATGCAGTGCCCCACAGATATGTACAATCAATTATGTTTCAATAATAATAATAAAAAAAAGCTCTAAAACCAAACTGCTGGACTTGAAATCTCGGCTCTAGCACATACTACATGAGCACTTTTTTTTATCATCGTTTTACAATGATATCATCATCATTATTTCATTATCATCATTGTTATCATAATCATCATCATTACTGTGTTCCTTTCCCCTGCACAATATTAGAAAAGTTTAAATTAAGCATAAATGGGAAGTGTCAATTTTATTGAAAGACACTGTGTGATAAAATATAGATGATCAGATCTCACAGACATTTACCCTTTAATAAGAATGTTTTACCATTTCCATGACTCAGCTATGACTTTTATGCAAATGATTCCTTGGTCCTACCTTTTTCATGACCTTGGTTCTAGTACCAGAGCTCCGACCTGCTGCGAATCCCTCTATCTGAATTTTCTACCATCATTTTACAATCTAAAAGTCCGAAACTCAACCAACCATCTCTCCCCACAAGCCAGCTTTTCTCTCAGCTGTCCCTATGTCAGTCCATGGAGCTTCATATTCTCACTTATGAGGCTCAAAATTCTTATTCTTCCTTGTTACTCCCCGATTCCACCTATGGCCACATAGTTACCAAACTCCAGAGAAGTTCTTAAACCATTTGTGCCTGAGGGCCAATTTTTTTTTTTTTAATTTTCAAGCTTTCAAAGACCAATATTTGTGTAAAAGACAATCAAATGGATTACTAGAAAATAAAATGACAAAAAATCAAAGTACAAGCCTGACATTTATTATTAAATTCAGATATAATATCAATTTTAATTAATTCAACAAGTACAAATATAACATAGGAAAAGAAAAAATGAGAAAACTATACTTGTTTATTGAAAAGGTCCTATAAGCCTTCAATATAATTAGTTGTTATTACATTCATAATATCTGTTTTTCTGCAATTATAAATATTGAGTAAAATAGCAATTTCCCATAAGAAACACTTACACGAGCATTTTGAAAGAACACTGTTACAGCTATTAAAAGTTTTAATGTGATCCTTGCTTATTAATTCATCTAATCTGTTGACAACAATGCTGCCTCCAGAGGATAATGTGTATTTAAACTCATTCTGTGTTGTTGTTTTATTTAAATAACAAACATGTTTAAAAAGCCAATCTCATAGAGAATGTTTACACTATTTTTTTAAATATTATTTTATTTTGTCAATATACAATGTGCTTGATTATTGTGGCCCATCACCGAAACCTCCCTCTCTCCTCTATCTCCCCCCCTCCCTCCCTCCTCTCTCTCCCCCCTCCCTCCCAACAGTGTCCTTTCTGTTTGCTTGTCATATCAACTTCAAGGAATTGTCATTGTTGTGTCTTCTTCCCTCCCCTCCTCCCCCGCCCATTGTTTGTGTATTTATTTATTTTTAGTTCCCACAAATAAGTGAGAACATGTGATATTTCTCTTTCTGTGTCTGACTTGTTTCATTTAATATAATTCTCTCTAGGTCCATTTACACTATTTTTTGAAAAGATATTTTAAAGTAATTTTAGCAAATGAAAAAAGTGATTCTGTATTTTCAAAATTAACCTTCAATCCTTCGTCAGTAGTCCATTAAAAAATTTGTTGTGTGAAATTAGTTAACATGAAATACATTTGATGAAAGTAACAGATTCTGGATCCATAAATTTCCTATGCATGAATATATTTTCAACACAAAATAAAATTTAAATTGGAAACAAATGTGTCAGGTTTTGCTGATAACTTTTTACAGATGTTCAATACCAAAATCATTACCAACTTATTGATAATTGTTACATCATTATATAAGCATAACAATTTGTAGAAACTGTTCATCGAAACATCTAATTTTCATTTTTGTCATTTGTTTATGAAACAATGACATTCTTTTCTTGATGCAAGTATTAAAATAAGTATTAAACAAGTATTAAAATAAGCTACTTCATATCTTTAAAATTTTGAGATCATACTAGTTCTAAATCTTGCAGACACAGCACAAGTTTGTTTTGTACTTGAAGTATTCAGCAGAACCCTTAAAAACCAAGAACAGCATTCATAATATCATATAATAAACGCAATAGCATTAGACATATATAATTCACAATTTTTAATGTCATTAAGAACACTGCTTAGTTCAACTAATTTTCTTTTTCACAGTGAGGCTTTCACCATGAAGGAAGAAGGGACTTATATTCTAGTGGTAGAGCTTTAATCTGGGGAAACATTCCAGCATATTTTCTTGTCATTACAGGTTTAGGATCAGAATAAACGATTATGTGAAACTTCAGCTTAAGACCATATGTGTTGATAATATAGTCTTTCAGAGTTTTATATAACTCAGAGTTAGTTGTGTTTGTTGCCAATGAAGAAAAAAAAAGCCTTCCTTTATATTTATATCACCATGTGTGAATTGCACAAATACTAGTCAAGTTACAGTGGAAGATGCTTCGCCTGCTTTATTTGTTCCTTGAGTTAATTTTTTTTTAATTGTGGTAAAACATGTATAACATAAGAATTTCCACTTTAAAACATACAATTGTGTGGAAGTAATTACATTTGCAATGCTGTGTAACCATTCCTTTATCTATTTCCAAAACTTTTTTGTCATCCTGAACATAAACTCTGTACCCATTAAGCAATAACTTCTCATTACTCCTTCCCCCTGTTTCTGGTAACCTCTAATCTACTTCTGTCTCTGAAATTTCTTTTCTTTTTCTTTTGTCTTAATTGACCCATGATAATGGTTTATATTTATGGAGTACAATATGATATTTAGGTACATTCATACAACATGCAATGATCACATCAGGGTGTTTATCATATCCTTCACCTCGAACATTTGTTATTTTTTTGTATTGAGGAGGTTCAACATCCTCTCAAGTAGCTACTTGAAGTTATAGTTTGTTGATAGCTTAGTCTCCATATATTGCTATAGAACACTAGATCTTATTCTTTCTCTCTCTCCGCAATTTTGTATACATCGATTACCCTCTCCCCCCATACCCCGCTCCCCTTACTAGTCTCTAGTTACAAATTTTCTACTCTCTATTTATATGAAATCAACTTTTTCAGCTTCCACAGATGTACGAGAACATGTGGTATTTCTCTTTTGTGACTGGCTGATTTCACTTAATTTTTTCCAAGTTCATCCATGTTGCTGCAGATGGAAGAATTTCATTATTTTTTTATGAATTAATATTTTATACCACCTACAAGCATGTGATGGTGTTATTGGAAAGTGATAGCTGAGCACTGTCTGACAGAAATTCACTCAATATTTCCAGCTGAACATCTTTGATCCAGTCTTTCAAGGATGTCTCAGCAATTGTGTATGTTTATTTTAGTCATAGCAACCTGAAGTGATATTTAATAAGAAGCCCATAAAACACTGATATATTTATGTGAAACATTAAACTTCTGTTTCCGTTAGCCTTTTAAAATCAATAGAATAATTTATTGTTTCTTCCTTTGAAGAATTATTTTGATTTGAGCTTGTTTCTTCATGTTTTGTATGCAAATGCTACTTATGGTTTAGTGTTATTATTGCCTTATTAGCCAATACATTTCCATAACTGATGAAATACTATGGTTTCAGCTGTTCATAATGGTGACAAAATTAAACTCAATTTTATAAGGGAACATATTTTTCAGTAAGACCAGTACAAATTCTTTTCTTCTTTATTCTGAATCAGTTCTATTACCATTTGTTTCAGTACTTCTCCTGAATTCAGAAAAGGTATGCCCATTTCTTGTAAAAAAAAAGAAAATCCAGGAAGGCTTATTTTGCCATATATAAATTATGGGTAGAGAAAATGCAAATTCGACTTTCCTAACTTACTTAATAATGTTAAATAAGTAAATTTTTAAAACAGGCTTGGTTAAAATTAAGATGATCATAAAATTAAAAAGCTATAAAATAAATAATTACATTTTTCTGACTGCTATATATTTTTGGGACAGGCAGCTTTGTGGGGAGAGTGGGCAGGAGCCCTGATTAGTGGCATTTGCCAATTTTTGTAGTCTAAGCACTCCCAAGTGGCCAAATTCTAGTTACCTTTAATAATCAGTTTGCAAAATCCCAGAATATTTAATAAATAGTTTCTAAGGACTGGTGTAAGGTGATTTCAGTACACCATTTTGAGACAAAAATCTAAACTTAAGTATCACACATATCTCATCAGAATTTAAAGCTTTTTTGTTTCACAAAGTGAAAGACAGTTTTAGTCTGTTTTGTGTTGCTATAACAGCATACCTGAAACTGGGTAATTTATAAAGAAGAGAGGTTTATTTGGCTTACAATTCTGGAACAGCTACATCCAGCACGGGCCTCAGGCTGCTTCTACTCATGGTGGAAAGTGGCAGGCCGCTGGCGGGTACAAGCAGATCACATGGCGAGAGGAAGCAAGAGAGAGGAAGCAAGAGAGAGAGAGAAGGTGCCAGGGTCTTTTTAAGCAACGAGCTCTCGTGGGAACTAATAGAGTGAGAACTCACTCATTAATCTCCCCTCCCCAGGGAGAGCATTAATCCATTCACGAGGGATCCGCCCCCAGTTTCCAACAGGGCCGCATTGGGGATCAAATTTCCACATCAGTTTTGGAGGGGACAACACATCCAAACTCCATCAAAGACCCTATTAAAAAGATGGAATGACAAACTATAGACTGCAAGAAAATATGCCTAAACCACATATCTAGGACTAGTATCTAGGATATACAAAAAACTCCCAAAACTCAGCAGTAAACAATCCAGTTAGAAAATGGGCCAAAGATATGAACAGACACTTCATGACAGAGAATATATAGATGTCAAATAAGCATGTCTTGAGATAATTATAAATTCTATTACATTTGTTGTTGCAAAAAATTGATTATGAACTTGATTGATTTCTAATTAATTCCAGAATGTTTTTGTTTCATATGATTTTTATTTTGTAAGATGGTTTTAAAAACTTGAACATCTTTGAAAGGTTAATATTTTTATGAGAATGCATATTTATATTCATTTCTATTTATTCTTTTTTATTCCTTTTATATCCAGATATGGGTTATCCCTTCTTTTAAACTTCTACTATGGTTTTTCTATAATTACTTTTATTTTTATAGAAGGTAATTATGTTATGTGATCTATATTCTAATTCAAAACTTCCGTTGCTTATATTTTATTTCCCTACTTGGTTTTCCATATCTGCAATTATTACTGAAACCCCAAAGGTCTGTTTGCTCCCCATTCAACAGCCAATAATTGAAAGGCAAGCGTTGGTGTAAGGAAAGGCAGCCTTTAATCAGGAAGACAGCAGACTGGGGTAATAGTGGACTCATGTCTCAAAGACCATCTCTGCTTTTCCCAGACTTGCCAAAGGGTTTTATAGGGACAGGTGGTAGAGGGGCTGATTCATGGTGACCTAAGCAGGGACGTGCAGGAAAATTGCAGATAAACATCAAAGCTTCTTGGGTGGGAGCTAATTCATGGTGACAATCCTCTGTGAAGTCAAGTTATATATTCAGTTCCTGTTAAACTCAAAAGGATCTGGTTAGTAAGCTAGTAAAGAATGGCCATCTGGGTTAATAATTTCTTCTATAATTATTCTGGGTACAGTGTGAGTAAAAGTCATTATGTTCTAGCAATCATGTGAACAAGAATCATTGTATTCTAACATCCAGCTGCATGCTATGCGGTCCAGGTTGCAAGGATAAGAAAAAAAACTTCTTAATTTAGAAGTTTAACAAAATGGAGTCACTACTGTTCAGCTTGTTACATAATCTATGTAATATAATCACATGTAGCCATTTAAAATCACTTCACACTTTTTAGTTGTTGTGTGTAGTATACACTGTTATAAGTGTATATATCCTTTTTAGAACAGGAAGAGGTAAAGCCATAGACAGATTATTATTGATGTTTTAGTCCATTTTGTGTTGCTATAACAGAATACCCGAGAATGGGTAATTTATAAAGAAAAGAGGTTTATTTGGCTTACGATTCTGAGATGGTTGCATCTGGCACAGGCCTCAGGCTGCTTCAACTCATGACGGAAAGTGACAGGCAGCCGGTGGGTATGAGCAGATCACAGGAAGTGAGAAAGAGGGGAGGTGCTGGGGTCCTTTAAACAATCAGCTCTTGTGGGAACTAATAGAGCAAGAACTCACGCACTACCCCTACTCCCCCAGGGACAGCATTAATCCATTCATGAGGGATCCTCGCACGACTTAATCAGTTTCCAACACTGCCACATTGGAGATCAAATTTCCACATGAGTTTTGGAGGGGACAAAACATCCAAACTCCATCAATTCGTAATTTCTATTTTGTTTTTTTTCTTTTTACATTTTTTTTGTACTTAATATTCCTCTTTATGCATTTATTACTAGAAAGAGAAACAGCCTTGGATATTTATAGATAAGTGAAGGGAGAAAGAAATCAAGGCACATAGATAGGAAGTGCTGCAGTTGTCTAGCAAGTAGAAGAACACTGTACCTTGAATAGTGGAAGTGAAATAAAAAATTTAAAAGGAACACCTGGGAGATACAACTGGCAGGAATTAATGCCTCAATATGGAAGTTTAGAGAAAGGATCCTTCCATTTCCCTCTTAAAAAAATATTTAATAAATAACTTTGATGTGGTCATCAAAGTGCTCTAAATTGGAGTTTCCATGCAATTTTATTTTCAAAGAGGGTCCCTCCTCACAGCACATAAAGTCTCAGAGTTGGAAGGCAGCATGTGGGGAGGCTAAAGATATTGTCTTTCAAGTCACAGAGATCAATAGGAGAAAAGAGACTGAAACTGTAGGACAGGAAAGCAATACTTAACTGAGCAAACAGCTGATGTAATGAGGCTGAGAGAATTGCTGGAAGGTATTATCTGAAAACAAAGGAAGGAAAAGTATTATATTAAAATGAGCAGAAATGTGGCCAGTCGGGGAGGGGGGTTGTGAGAGGCTGGTTAATGGACACAAAACTACAGCTAGATAGGAAAAATAAGTCCTACTGTGTACAGTCAACCCAGGAATCTATAATTAACAATGATTTACTGCATCTTACCAAATGACTAGAAGAGAGAAGATCAAACATGCACATCACAAAGAAATGATTGGGTTTTGCAAGGATGAAAATGCTGATTGTCCCGAATGGATCACCACACATTGTATACATGTATTAGGACATAACTCTGTGCCCCATAAATATGTACAGTCAATATGTTTCAATAAAAATTTTTTAAAAAAAAGTCAGTGAAAACATAGGCTTTGGAGTTTGATTCCCAGCTCCACTCATTTTTAGCTGTGTAATACTTCAACAAATACATTTACCTCTCTGAACCCCAGTTACAACATAGCATATCTCACATAGTGGTGTTGTGAAGATTACAGAGCTGAGAAATATAAAGTACATAACACAATGTCTGTCAGATAGATTGACAAACATTCAGATGTAAGTGTGAATGGTTTATAGATAAAAGCTCCAGCATTTTGAAGTAAAAACTTTTGTGACAGTTTATCTTGGAGGGTCTCTTCAGTAGAGAAAGAGGTGATGTGTTATGCTGAGAATGATGAACCTGTGAGAGAAATTGGATAGTTGACAATCATGAAAAAAATATATAGGGATTTTGTTAGATGTAGCTAATAAGAAGTTAAATGAAAGGAATTCTGTGTAGACTGAAGTCCCAGGCTGGAGAGAGAAAATGGCAGAATTGTGCGGTGGGGCCCATTGTCTGTGAATTTCTCCAGGCCAGTTCTAAAGACTGCAAGTTGGAGAAGAGTGAAGGAAAACTGACATATTCCAATTTGGAGTAAGGAGGGAAATGTTATGCAGGTCAACCAATTAAGGGAGATTCAGTAGCACTTTTGGACAGGGCAAAGCATAAGACCCATGCAGGGTACAAAAGAATAACAAGAAATGGGGTCAAAATAGGGGAGCAGGAAATTTTGAATATGAACAATCTCAGGCGAAGACAAAATCTAAATCATAGCTGTGTTAAAAACTGAGATGGAGGTAGAGGTTGTCAAGAGAAAAGCAGTGGGAAAACTGTGAGGTTTGGTTATTGGTTGCATTATTTCTGAGGTTGTGCCAGTTTCCCAAAACGATAATAGAAATTGATATCCTTGAACTGGAGATCAAAGAAACTTCTCAGAAGCAGAAGGGGCTTTCAAAACCTGTTAACCAGCACCTGAATGTTGACAGGAGTTCAACTGGAGAGTCTGGGATGTCACAGGTTAGAGATCTGCTTTGCAAATACACTCACCCTACTCTCACTTTGTATAACCAGAACTTTTCAGCCTGTTTCTTCCTGAAAGAGTACAGGAGGCCTAGAAAATCCTCTCGGGCAGCCTCACACCAAATTTATGGTCATTTTTTAAAAATTGGTTATGAATATTCATGAGATACAAAGCTGATTGTCACCCCTGTGCCCACGATATGAGGGCCAGATTCATACTGGCAGCATACCCATTATCAAAAATGGCATTTGTATCCCATGTCCTCCACCCAATTATCCTCAACCTCCCTCTCTCTCCCCCTTTAACCCTCACTCCACCTTGTAGCCCAAGGTATGCCCTCTCCCTCTACAAGTCCAATGCATCACTGTGGTCTTTCTTTCCTTCCTTCTTTCTCTCTTAGCTCCCACATATGAGTGAGTACATGCAGTATTTATCCTTCTGTGCTTTGCTTATTTCACTCAACATAAGTTTCTCCAGGCTCATCCATGTTGTTGCAAATGGGAATATTTCATTCTTTTTATGGCAGAGTAGTATTCCATGGTCTATATATACCACAGTTTCCTTATCCAATCATCCATCGATGGACATTTAGGTTGGTTCCGTGTCTTGGCTGTTGTAAACAGAGCTGTGATGAACATGGGAGTGCAGGTATCCCTCCGACATGATGATTTACCATTCTTCTGGGTATATACTCAGAAGTGGTCATTTAATCAAGCAAGGAGCCTAAGTGTACATTCTTCCTCTTCCCCACCATCTGCTCCAGGCCTGCCTGGGACTCACCTAACAGCTCTCAATTTGCAGTCAGCTTACTCAGGTACCTTTTTTTTTTTTTTTTTTTAAAAAAAGATGACCAGTAAGGGGATCATAACCCTTGAATTGGTGTTGTCAGCACCAGGCTCAGCCAGTGAGCTAACCTGCCATCCCTATATGGGATCCGAACCCGTGGCCTTGGTGTTATCAGCACCGCACTCTCCCGAGTGAGCCACGGGCCAGCCCTCAGGTACCTTTTTTAAAATCTGCACTACCCTTCATTCAAGTTACTGCCACTTAAGAAACAATAAGTGGTTACCCACTCTGTTTGTTGGTACTTCCTGAGTTTTATTATCCAGCTTTCCTTCTAAATCAATGGTGTCTCAAACTTTGGTCACTATCATAAACACCTGTGGAACTCAGTGGAACTACAATAGCCCAGGCCTATTCTGTTTTAATGAGTGTAGGCATCTGTGCTCTATATTATCTCTCTAGGTAATTCTGATACCCACCTACACTTAAGAAACACTTTTTAGCCGTAGTCTCCCCATTCCTGCATATCCTCAACAACTGGCTTTAAGATAATGCAAAATGGAAAGAGCAGGGAATGAGGTCACTGAGGAAGTGACATCAGGAAGATAACTTCTCTCTGGGCAAAGATGTTTGATCTCTACAATGAGAATTTTTCTTGGATAATAAAAATAACAAACCACGATGTATATTGCCTATCTACTTTGTGTGAGAGTCTTTACATGCATTATCTTATTTCACCCTCCGCACAATCCTATTAGCAAAGTGACCCTCTGAGACACTAAGAAACTGGCCCATTTTCATAGAACTAGGAATTGATGGAATAAGATTTGAAGCCAGGCCTGGAAGACTGAAAGCCTAATACAATATAATCATTAATACGGTTTATTACATTAAAGTATTTCATAATATTAAATTATTCTTATTTTCCTGGAATGAACACCACTTGTTCATTATATGCTGTTTTTAATGTGATGTTATATTCAATTTGCAAGCATTTTATGACTCTTACATCAATATCAATATTTCAATAACATTTGGCTCAAAGTTTTGCAAATGTGTGCCAACTTGCAAGTCTTAGAATATTGGGCAATCAGTATTATATACATTTTGAAGTAAGATTACATAAATTCTTATTTTCCTAAGCTCTGAATTAGTATAAATAATGTTTAATCTGCTCTTTACAGTTTTGGTAGGATATCCCTGTGATACATCCGGCCCTGGCATTTTTTTGTTGGAGAACTCTCACATTTTATATTACTTCAAAAAAAGATTCATCTGGACTTATTATCACTACTAAGGCCAAATTACATATGTTATATTTTCCTAGAATGTTATCTATTTCATGTAGGCTTTCAAATTTATTTTCTAGGAATTCTGCAAAGTGTTCTAATAATTTTCTTGAGTTTCCTCTTTCAATGTTTATTTTGTCTTTGCCATTCTTTTTGTTTTGATGCAATTTAGGTTGATTTTAGATGTGTCTATTGTATGAATTATTTTGAAGTAACCAAAATTTTTGTTACTTCTCTTTTCTCTGTTTTCTAAGTAATTAATGTATTTTCATCTCTAATTCCTTCTTTTGCTTCCAGTTTACAGTACTCTTTCTAGTATTTAAATTGGATATTTTAATTTTTATTGATATATATATTCAACGTAATGGATTTTCTCTGAGTATTGACTTAGCTACATATCATTTACACTGATGTGTTTTTAATGCTATTATTATTAATAAAGTTTACAAAAAGATCTACTTCATATTTTCCCATTGACCCAAGACTTAAATAAAATAGTTTTAAAATATCATACTGGAAGAGACTTTTTAATTCCTTAGCTACATATCATTTACACTGATGTGTTTTTAATGCTATTATTATTAATAAAGTTTACAAAAAGATCTACTTCATATTTTCTCATTGACCCAAGACTTAAATAAAATAGTTTTAAAATATCATACTGGAAGAGACTTTTTAATTAACCATTTCTAAATTTATCTTATTATGGTCAAAGAATGTTGTTTCTGGTGATTTTTTAAAAATGTATTAAATATTTTACTTTGATCTAACATATGGTCCAACTTTACAGATGTTCTTTATCACTTGAGGAGCCATTATATTCCCTATCATCTAAGTACAGATTGTGATGGACATTTATAGATTTGTTATTGAATATAGATTCTGTTATTTACACCTTTTATGAACTTACTGATATTTTATTGTCTTTAACTATTTAAGACTGAGAGTGATGTACTAAAGTTTCCTGTTATTATTGTGTTTCTGAATATTTCTCCTTGATAGTCCTGCATCATAGAAGTGGCTGTATTCATTGTAATTAGTTCTTAGCACTGTAAAATGTCCTTCTTTGTCTTAATTTAATGACTTCAGTCTAAATTCGACCTCGTCTGTTATCAACTAAGAGTCAAGGGGCTAAGAACCGCAGAGATAACCATCACTGGAGGATGGGTTCAAACTAATGCATAGTTTCCCTTCACGTGTGTCTTCTCTTGCTGTATTACTCTTAAATGGAGACCACTGCCACCTCCTACTACGTTGCTTGGGACAGGTCCCTGATCTTCTCTGAAATCACCTTCCAAAAGTATAAAACACAGATATCACTTTAGTGTTGTAAAGACTAACTGAACATTGGCAGAATTGGTAAATTATAAACGTTTTATATGGTTATATTTAAAAATTAAAGAAAGAAATACAGGCTTCATTTTCATTAATAGAGTAGGAGTTCCTTCTAGAAGGTGTACTGTGTTATCACACCACTATGGATCAGCCTCCACTGGTGGAGAAACTCACAGGAAATTAGCAATTCAGATTGGGCCTTGATTTACTTTTATGGCCCTCTTTTTCACCTTCCCTTCATGTGCTCCAGGACCATAATATTGGGCCCAAAATTAAAGATGGCCTAGACCACCTACAGAGCATCCCTTGCAGATACAAGAGGCATTTAGATATCTCAGTCCTACTCACAGATACAAGAAGAGTGAGGGGATACCTGATTGTGGTGATTGTGCCTTCCCTGTCGCAGAAAAAAAAGACTCAAACAATGAAAACAAGCCTTTATTACACATATACTTTGCTGCCAAGAGTTCTATATAAATCTCATGGCTACACATTCTGTCACCCTGGCCAAGCATGACATACACGACACACAAAATTATTAAGAAGGTTGATAAAGTATATTGTTAAAACTCTAATGTCACAAACCCCAAAGAGTAGAAAAAAGAATGGAGCAATATCCGTACCAGGCACCATCAGGGTTAAGGGGATAAAGACAGGACAGATTCCAGCCCTTTTTTCTTCTTAATCCAGGAAGGCTTCTGGGAATAGCCAGGGATTCATGAGCCAATTGACCATATGGACAGTTGAGCTAGGTTGGCTAAAGAGGGGGGATTTCAGGAGTATACCATGAGAGGAGATAGGAAGTACAAAGCAAGCCTATCACTGCACAGATAGATATTAGACTAATGGAGATTGTGAAATAGGGAAGAAACTGCTGAGGATCATGAGGAAACAGCGTAGCACCAGAGAATTAGAGAAGGATCTGAGGCCATGGGGAGCATCCAAAGCAAAAGCAGCAGATTAGGAGGAAGAGTTGTAATGTTGGAATTACATGATATCCAGAACAAGTAACAACAGGAATAGCAACTGAGATGAGAGGAAAAGAGAAGAAAAGAAATAGAATAAGAGAAGCATTGACATGAAGTGTGTAGTTAAGAAGAGGCAGATCAAAGACACCGAGCAGGACAACAATTAAAAGAACTCCACCCAAAGAAAAATTAAAGGATAAAAATAAATTGCCCTCTAGGCAGGAGAGCCAGGGTGGAATAAGTTTAATAAGAGAAACAAAATATGGACATAGTTACTCATCAGGAGCATTGAGCAATCACAGCAACTCAGGAATTGGAGTAGTTTATTCACGAGGAGTGAGACGCTGCAGGACGGGGTGTTCAGCAGCGTATTGTGGGAGCAGGTGAAAGAATGGAGGAAGTGACGAGACAGGTGCTCTTAAGTCCTGCTGGAGCCTCCTTGTCTCTCCCATTTCTTCTGTTTAGTTTTATAGATAAGATTCTCATCTTTGTGATGCTGCTTCCTTTCCTTGTTCTCATCTCTTGAACCATCCCAGGCTCCTGAGACAGTCGACACAGGCCCAGCATCCCTCTTCTCCTCTGACATTCCCACAGCATCTTACTTAGTCTTCACATAATATTGCAGATGCTGTTGTCCCTGTTACACTTCCATCCTTCTTTAACATTCTTTAAACAGTATTAAATCCTCCCATCACTTCTCCAGAGAACCCAGATGTTCCTTCTGTTCTCTGGCTCCAGCCTCTGCTGTTACCTAGTTCTTTGTCTCCTCAGGACTTCTGACCGCTCTACAGCCTACAGAAGCCACCCTTCATGTTCTTGGGTTCCAGGAACCTCAACTCCTTCTTTCTCTTCCATGTTCTTCTCTTCCTGTCATTTCTATTTTCTTTTACTTCTGGAAGGCACATATTCTTCTTTCCTTGACTTATATTTCCTAAGCAGATCTCCTGATTTATTTTTCTTCTTGGCCTTCAGGGGCCACCAGCTGCCTCATTTTTTCAGCCGTTCTTTCCTATGAGTCTCTTGTCTTAGGCTTCACCGCCTTTTGCAACGACTCCAGCTTCCTCTTCTCAACTGGGCCAATCCTGCTTCCCTAGCTTCTTTCAGCATCTGGGGTGTGGCTGAAGTTTTCTGCTCCTGCGTTCCTAAGTCATCCCACCTCCTGCCTTCCTCTGTGGCCTTACCATTTTTTCTTTCTTCATTTGTTCCTGCTTTGTTTGTCACTTCCATCATCCGGTCTCCTGTGTGGCCCTTATTCATTTAGCTACTCCCCCACTTCAACTGCTTTTATTTCCTTACTTCCCCCAAGTTGTCACCCTATGGAGACCTCGTGTTGGTTTTTTCACACATACATTGCAATTCCTGGGAATCTCACAGACTACATCTGTCTCCAAGCTCCTCCCATCCACATTGTTTCTCTACCTTGTTTTCTAGCAGTTTCCATATTGGTGGATGTCTATTCTCCTTGCTGCCCTTATTAAATCAATGTCCCCCCTTTCTAAATACTATTCATCTTCCTATGGCTAATTTTAGAAATGCTAGTGTCCCTTCTGTGCTTCTTCTAGCTTTGATGTTTCCATCTCTTCAGTCCCTCTGTGCTTGCCAGCTAATTTCATTGACTGATCTGCATTCCTC
This sequence comes from Galeopterus variegatus, assembly GCF_000696425.1. Classification (NCBI taxonomy): domain Eukaryota; kingdom Metazoa; phylum Chordata; class Mammalia; order Dermoptera; family Cynocephalidae; genus Galeopterus; species Galeopterus variegatus. The sequence goes on from NW_007731650.1 coordinate 88,984, forward strand.
CCTCAACACATACTTATTTTTTTCCTCAGGTACTTTTTATTCCTCAATTGGTCACTGTTCTCAGCTGCTCCTATGTATGGAACCACATCCATCTCCTGCATTTGTCATATCTCCTCTGCTATTTAATCTACCTACATGCATTCCATCATTTCCATCCTGCTCACTGCTTCAAATATTCTTATCTCCTTTTAAAATGTTTCTGCAGCTATAATCACTTGCTCTTGCCTGCCCACCTGAATTATCCTGATGCTCCCCACCAGTCGTCAGAACTTGCCCTCAAGTGCTTCTATTTCATAGAGAATTGATTTCTTTAGCTGCGTATTAGCCTAACTTATCCCTCGTTCTTTTACTTTATAAAAATTTTTAGTTAATTCTGTACTTCAGCTCTTAGACTCGTAAATTGCTCCCAAATTCACATTTGCTCAATTGCTGTCTTCCTGAGTTCACCTTCCTGTTCATTGTGTCTTATTAGATTTGTTTTGCTTCTAGCCGATACTTAAATTACCCACATGCTCATTTCCTAAGCTGCCCTCATATCCCACATTACTCACATATCTAGTAAAAATCCCTACCTGGAGTTAGCCAAACTACAAAAATTGAGGGCATAGTGTTCCACAAGACTGCCCTTGCTGAAAGTTCAGAGGTTCCTATAACTACACTCAGGTTCAATAATTTGCTAGAAAAATTCACAGAACTCACTGAAAGCTACTATATGCATAGTTACAATTAATTACAGGAAAAAGACACAGATTAAGATCAGTCAAAGGAAGAAACAAAGGGCAGCATCACGGTGAAGCTTACTCTGTCCTCTTCCTGTGGAGTCCGGACTACTTTTTGCATGGCATCAATTTGACAATATACACAAAGCATTGTCAACCAGGGAAGTTCCCTAAGCCTTGGTGCCCAGAGTTTCTGTTAGGGCTTCATTACATAAGTATAATTGATCGATTGATTGATTGATTGCCCACATACTCAGTCTCCAGATCAACTAATACCTCCTGATCCAAAGCCCCCACCCTAAATTGCATGGTTCATCTTTCTGGTATGGCCAGTCCTACTCTAAACTGTCAGGTGTGGCCAGCCCCTGCTCTAAACAAAGACACTCCTATGAGGTATAACATAAATTACATCCCAGAAGCCGAGGGCAAAAGCCAGACCCTATTTTGAACAAGGACAAATTCTTTACTACACTGTTCTGTATTCTCTGATGCTACCATGTCCCATGCAGTTTGGGGTTTAATTTAGTACTCATGTCATTAGATCTTTCTTCTTCATATTTATGTTATCCTACATCATTAGCTTTTGTTTTCCTCTTTTTTTGTTTCTCAGAAATTGCTGAAATCGCTTCTTTTTCATGGTTCCCATTTCATTATATACTTTAGTTTTTTCATTTCCCACATAAAACTGGAATTGGAATTTGTGAGAACTTGCATTTTAATTTTAAAGTTACAACTACCTTTACATGTTATGCTTCCAATCCTCTTGCCATTGCCAGAAATGCATCTTCAGTTGCAGCACATTTCCTTCAATGTTATCCCAGTGCTTGTAGAGTTTGGTTACTTTTTTGCATGCTTTCTCTCTCTTCCCCTAATCCATCTTCTGCATCAGGTCCCTAGCTCAGGATCTGTCTCATTTCCCATTGTCATTTTCTGGAAAAAAAAAAAAAGTTCAATGTGGGAAAAAAAAAACCTTAAGGATGTTTTTACAGTTAAGAAATTTGGTCAAATTACCACAAATCCATTAAACAACAACATCATTAATACCAAAAATCAACTGAGATGGGTGTTATTATATATGTCTTAAAGTTAGCGAGACATTTCATCCTTATTATATTGACACACCATGGATTTTTTAGCAAAGTCTTTTGATTTCTGAGATTTATTTGTACCAAAAAAGAATGCATTACCATGTCCTGTTTAATAATTTAAATGTTCTTACAATTATATCAAGGTAAGTTCAAAAGTACAACTAAATTTTAGTAATTTGTCTTTAAGATGTTTTTTGTTACAATCTTCAATATCAAAGATGAAACATTTAATAAAAATATGTGCATTTATAGAAATGTTAGGGTATGTCTATCTACCAATGTGAACTTAATAGATAAAAAAACAAAAACTATCTTAAGGAAAAATTGTAAGGGAAATAAACATGTAAAATATCCATCACAAAACTTTTTTATGAATAGTGCATTTTCAAACTACAAATCTCCCTTAAATTAAATATAGTAGTAATTATATATGACTAACATTTTAAAAACAAACTAGTAAAATATCTGGCATGTATTAAGCTATTAATCATAATCCTATGGCTTTAATGGTATTTTTTACATCAGTTTGTTAAAACTATTTTTACTGTAATGTAAAAATCTCTGGGCAATTTATTTTCTAATTACTCTATCTAAAGTTTCATAATTCCTAGACACTGCTTCATGTGATATAATTTTTATTATTACATGTTGTGGTTCTTGTTATTTAATATTTGTTTGAATCTCATAACATCTCATTTTTGAATTGAACCACCTTTACAAAATTCTATTGCAAATATAGAATATAAAATTGTTCTGCTACACTAAAAACAGTCCATCTTTAAAGATTCTGATCAACACAAATGTCTTAAATTCTCTCACTACTAATTTATTTCACCTTCTTCTAGAGGAGAACTTATTTCTGAGTCTGGTATTTATTTCGTGAAGTTCACAAATTGCAGATTGGAGAAGAAAGGTGGGCTTTAGTCTCCTTGGACTGATGACCACAAGCTTCTCTGGTCTTTGAGGATTCTGGGGAATGATGCTGTGATCTCACCCCCATGCCCAATGTTCTGGATAATAAGCCTGAATCTGAAAAGACAATATATAACAGCAAAGATGTATCTTTCCAAATAGATATAGCTCTTGCTCTCCTTATCCAGCATTTAATTATTTCCAGGCCCCAAATCCCAGCCCTCACGTGCCACCCAGGCCAGTCCTACCGCTCTTCAAAATCCCCTTAGTCCCATGTCCACACAATCCTCCAGGGAAACCCAAGTCTTCCAGGCCGTAAAGTGGATAAAATGTAATCATATCTGATGGAACTTATGGCACTAGTAGTGGTTCTTCTTATAGAAGAAAGAAAATATGGCTTATTTATGGGCCTAGTTAACCTCTTCCATATTATTGGCCAGGTAGCTGAAGAGGGAAATCAAGTTACTTTTCAGGAACAAAATCAGGAAGGACCTTCACCAGAGGTTAGTGTCCCAGAAAGAATGAGAGAGTGACCATCTTCAGTTTATGACCTTACTCAAATCTGGTCACTGATACAGAGCACATTGTTAATCAGGAAGTCTGCTTCTGGTTAGAGACATACAAAATGGCTCTTCACACATCTTGATGACAAGATGTAACTGGGATCTTGAGGTTGAATTCTGCCACCATTAAGCAGTATAGTTTACATCACAATTTTCCATTACATTACCATCTTCTCCCCTCTTCAATTTCACTTGTTGTATGTACACATACCTATCTCCTGTACTATATAATAAGAATACTGAATGTAGGAACTGAGTATAATTTATTTCTGCATCATCTCTCTCTCACTAAAGGCTTAATATGGTGCTGTGTTCATATTAACAGATAAACTAAACAAACATTTCTTGAGTCCCTCTTTTGTATCCTCTTCCCATCTGCTCATTGTCTCTAGAATATTAGAGGTACTTATTTGATTATGTTGATCAAATGAATTAATAATATCTTGTAGCTAAATGTCATACTATCTCAGAGACACACCTCACTCTAACTCAAACAATCACAAAAAAGTGTTATACTGATGCTTTATGGAAAGTCCCTGCCTTTAGGAGATATCTAGTCTAATGAGGTCTGGTAACAGGAAGGGGAGAGATAAGAAATAATGTAGTTAAAAATGGAATGTTATGAGTGTTATAAGGGAATTTCAACTAAACTGCTAAGATACAAAAGGTCTCATCTGATTGTGAAGTTCAGGAAAAACATAACAAAGGAGATAGTGTTTGAACTGGTTCCAAGGACAGGTCGTCTTTTTTCAGTCACATATGTTTGAAAGACATCAGCCAATATATACAATATAAAAATAATAGAAAGAAAACTACAGGACATTTTGTAGCAGCAGTTGAGTATTTCTTTTGAATACCAGGAATATAATATCAGATAGTATATAAGATTGATGGAGATTGTAAATAGGGTTGAATTCAAATTGAGAACTCTGAAGAAAGGAAATGGGGGCCAATGACATTTATAAGGAGGAGTGTGATGTGGTCAGATCTGTGTTTTCGATTGGACTGATTAGATATTACAGAGGAAAAAAAAAAGGGAGCTGCAAGAGTTTTGCAGCAGGTTGGGGTTATGTAAGGTGGACCTGAAATGGGGCATATGTTGTAAGATCAAAAAGAGGAATAGGATTAGATTTGGCACTGACGTGGGAATCAGAGTTTACTATAGTTTCAAGACTATTTGCTTAAGTTATTATAGTGTCAATTTAGTTATTCTCTACTTAGAAGTTTTGTATTTTGGGTATTTTTAGTTTCTTAAATTGACTTTAATTTTGTTTTTACACAGAAAAATTTAAGAAAAACAAAAACTAGCCCATAAACCCCATGTCCAGATAAGCCCTATTATTTCCACCTAGAAAGTACACAGCACGAATAGGTTAAAATGAAGATAGAAGTGCCACACCTCTCCCATTCTCACACTCCCAGGTTATTTGTTTGTTGATGGGAGGAGGCAAAATATTCACAGAACTAAGAAAAATTAAACTTGTTGGGATTGCCAGGAAAAGATGACAGCCCAGTTAAAATAAGCAATTACCATGGACAGGAGACACCGATGGGGAAAGGGAAAATAACAAAAGTGTAGTTGCATTCTGGAAGTGCAAATAGATTGGAAAAAGGAAACGGAAGACTGGTTAGCACAGCTGAGAGAGGAGACATCTGTGTTGGGTGACAGTGCTTATTGGGGAGCAGTGGGGGTGGCAGGGATGTTGTCAGAGGATAGATCCCATATGAGAGAAGTCATGGGAGGGGAAGTCCACCATGCTGTGAAGAGAGCAAGATCTACGTACTTGAGGGCATGTGCTCAGGATAGCTGAGACTAGAAGGCTAAGAGGATAGGGTCCTGGGAATGAAGGCAGCAGTTACCAGCAGGACAAAATCCAGGGCAGGACTGGAACACAGAGCTCAAAACCCCAAAGAACTCTGAGCAAGGTCAGAGAAGTAGCTGGTCACACTGAAAGAAATTATAAGACCTTGAAGAGGGGAGTTAGCAGGTAATAAGAGAGTCATCAGTTTGCTGAGACACCAAGGACAAGATAAAGAAAGAATAAGAGATGGAGAGTTGTTGGTTTCAAAAGCCTCCATCTCCTCCCTCAGTATGTTTGGTGCAGAATAATGTTACCTTGTCAGATACCCTCAATTTTTGGTCCCAGGCCAGGAATCTTTGAATGACAGGGTCTTCGGTGAGAAGAGACACATGCTAGGAGGAAAAGAGAGTCAGTAATCCATACCGATGAGGAAAGGTTGTGTCTAACTACAGACAAGTTTTAAGGTCTGGGCCAAAGATTTATTTGGATGATAAGAAATGAGACGAATACTCACTGTACAAGGGATAATGACTCCCCATTCCCATGCTAGCCCCATTCTGGGTTATGGATGAGTAGAATATCTGCATTATTCAAACTTTAAATTAAAATTTATAATCTCTCATAATTCATGGATGAATTATTTCAAAGGCTATGATATAAATTCAGTCAATTTCTCTTTTGATATTCACATTTCTGGTAAGGGTATATTGTACCCAATAAACAAAGGAAAACATTTCAGTTAGAAAGGTCAGAAAGAGTAAATACATAGCAGAGGTCAAACTTGAACCCAAATTTTCTCATCACAAAAAAAGAGCTTTCCCCACTCATGTATACTCTTCTCTTGTTTTTTAAGTGTCTCTAACAACTAATCCATATATCATTTCTGCTTGCACACCTCCAGTAGTGGAGAGCTCACCACCTAGCAGAGGATCCTATTCCATATTGGCCAGGTGGGGTTACTGAAAGAGTCTTCATTTTAGAAAAAATAGATCTTAGGATGATGTCTGCAGCTTCTTCCTAGCTAGCCTGTGAAGACCTCCTGGTACTCAGGTTCCACATGTGCCTCCCACTGTCTTCACCTACATTGTCAGACTGCTCATGTTCTTCACAATCCAGCTGTCCTTAGACCATGGGGATACCTCCTTCACAAAAACTCCTGTCTAGACCACCTCCAGCCACAAGTCTCAGACAGGAATCAGGAGTCTATCCACAAAACTGAGAAAGAAGCAATGCTATAATATTCTTTGGGATTCAGCCATTGATCCCTCTGGCACCTGAAAAACCTCTCCTCCATTCCCTCGAGCCTTCCAGACTGTTAGTCTCCCTCCAAGCCCTTCTCTTTTCATTCAACTTGACGGTACTCAACTCCTCTGTTCCCAAAACTGCTTCTCAATATTAAAATCCCTTTGTGATTCTCCCCTGCCCCCCTGCACCCACCCTTGGATCTCATCTCCTACCTTTCTTCTGTAAAGATTCCTTGTCTCCAGCTCTTGTGTGTCCTCTTCCCAAAGCTGGTTCCTAAATCCCTCCTCTCTCAAACACACACCTGATTCGGTTCAGGCACTCCTTCCTAACTTATGTGCCTCTTCACTCTACTAGTCAACCTACCCAAATATCTTCACACTCCAGTCTCCTCACACGAGGACCTGGGGTTTTCTCATTCAACATTGTTTTTAGGGCACACCCTGAGGAGCTAGGCTAGGGGCCCTCATTTACATGGGTGAAATGGAAACTCTCAGCCATAATTTCTCCCCGACTGCTTCTTTCTTCCCATGGTACCTATGCATGCACACAGTTTTGCCCATGATCCATCCCAACTTTGATTCTGGATTATGGCTGTGACCAACCCTATTATTGCTATTCAAAATTTGGCAAAATTAATCAGTGTGTCAAAGAGACATCTGTACTCCCAAGTTCACTGCAGCATCATTTGTAATAGCCAAGATACAGAACTAACCTAAGTATCCACCAATGAATGAATGGATTAAAAAATGTGGTATATATGCACAACAGAATACTATTCAGCTTTTTTTTTTTAAAAAAGGAAGGAAATCCTGTAATTTGGGACAACATGGATGAACCCGGAGAACACTATACTAAGTGAAATAAACCAGGCACAGAAAGACAAATACTGGATGATCTCACTTGTATTTGGAATCTATAAAAGTTAAACTTATAAGAGAAGAGAGTAGAATGGTGGTTACAAGAGGCTAAGGTGGGTGGTAGGACTGGGGAGATGTTGGTCAAAGGACACAAAATTTCAGTTAGGAGGAGTAAGTTCAAGAGATCTACTGTATATCATAGTAACCATAGTTAATTAATTAATGACAACATATTACATATTTGACAATTGCTAAGAAAGCAGATTTCAAGTATTTTTACCACAAATAAATATGTGTGGTAATACATACATCAATTAGATTGATTTGGCCATTCCAAAATGTATACAAATTTCTAAACTTCACATTGTGCACCATTGAAATATAGGATTTTTATTTGTCAGCTGAAAAAAATAAAGAAGGAAAAAAGCAAAGTGTGAAAACACTTTGTGAAGAAGCTGCTGTTCACACCTTCTGCCAAGCACCCACAGAGATTGAATCTTCCAAACAGGAGCATGGAAGCCTCTGAAGTTATCAGTCATTCCAGCCTGGCAACCAGGCCAGGTGGAAGGAAAACACATGTCTGAGTGAAGGTTCACTTTTCTTGGAAATTAGGGTTAAACAATATGCTACAGCACTGTCACGACCTCCTCCAATACTCCTACACTATTCTTACTATCTCATAGCAATTTTTACCCTTCCCCCACAGATGCCATGTTCTCTCCAATTCAAACACTCCTTTCCATTCCCATTTCAGACCTCAGACTGAGGAGGAGAGGAGGAGAACAGCTGACCAGGAATTTTAGGGAAAAAAGAAATAAGACCTTACAATAGGGAGACAAGCATATAAAAAGATTTCAGGCATATTATCTTTTTGTATAAAAAAGATTAGCCCAAAATACTGTATCTTGCAAAGCTGTTCTACTTACCATATACTAACACTTATTATGTGCAGGGCCCTGAATATATCCAGAAATCTTAGAACTAGCCTGAAGTTTTTAAAATTAGAAACAAGGGACAGTCATTAGCATATCTAATGTGCAGAGATGATGGCATTTTAAAGGGAACCTGAGGGAACACAGAGTAGAGAATAATGAGGGCTTGAGCAGAGTCAAGGAAGTGGCAATTTACAAAAAGCAGGAAAAGGGAGGGGTTAGTTAATATGACCAAGCCATCTGGGTTTATTAACTGGCACTTATCCAGAGGAGAAACAAACTTCTTGTGCCTTTATGACTGTGATGGGAGGCAGGGATTTGAGTCAAGACAAGGCACCCACTGAGGTCAGGGCCTTATGTTCCATGGGGACTGGGAGCAACAGGGAAAGTTATCTCCCTGATGTTTGCATTTCAAAGAGACATCTCTCAGGCCCTTGAGGAAACAGTTTTTAGTTTACATCTCAGAGGATAGACAAAGGACTTATGATTCCAAGCTTTCTAAAGTAACTGCTTTAAGAGGGGTTTAGAGGTCTATCTGCCTATCACCAGGTTTTAGCTGGAACAAACAGTAAATTCTACTGGCAGTGTTGAGCTTTCTCAGGCAGACATTTTAAGGCGTCTGGGGTCATGCTAGGAATGTGCCCCTGAGCAATTAAAAAGCTGCAGTTTGTTCAAGTCTCTGGTGTGTTCGGGGGCGGGGAAGGGGAATGGACAAAATCATTTATGCTGAGTCTGCAGTTTTTATAGGCCAAGGTTGAAGAGTCAAGGAGAGAATCTTTGTCATATCAAACATGAGTAAAGCAAAGTCAATTAAATCCAAGATGTGTTGACTGAGAGCCTAATTTCAGTACTGTCACGGGCTTTCAGAGTTGGCTGAGGAAATCAGAGACCATCTAAACCATCTCTGACCTACTCCACAATATTCCTAAAGGGCCAGCATCTACCAGGATTTCCCACAGCTAAGAAATTCACTTCATGATGAAGCATGAACACTGCTATAGAGGTCTGATTGTTAGGAAGCTCTGCTTACCTTGAATCCAAACCTACACTCATGATGCTTTCAACCATCAGAGCCTTTTATGACAAAACAGAAGGCCTTTACTCTCTCTCCCGATTAACAGTAGAAGATGCATATTCTGTCTTGTATTCAATGCATGCTCAAATTTCTCTTCTCCAGGAAAAAAAATATATAAAGTTATTTCAATAATGTTTTAAGTACTATTTTTCTTATTTATTTCTACCCTGGGCTATCTGGACTGAATATGCTATATTTAGGCAAAATCCATCTTAAAGTGTGTAGATATAACCTTAATTAATAAAGCCTTTTGGGGGGCCGGCCCGGTGGCGCACTGCTACAGTGCGCCGCTTGGGAGCACGGTGGCGCTCCTGCCGAGGGTTCGGATCCCACATACAGACGGGTTCCCACTCACTGGCTGAGCGAGGTGCGGGCGCAGCACCGAGGGTTGCGATCCCGTTGCCGGTCCCAGTCCGGTACGGGCGCGACACTGAGGGTTGCGATCCATTGCCGGACACGAAAAAAGACAAAAAGGAAAAAAAAAATAATAAAGCCTTTTGGTTAACTGATAAATCTTCTTTTTATATATTATGTCTGGGCACTGCTAGGATTGGTGTATCCCTTGTATTGTTGCAGTGGTGGTAGCAGCTAAGGAGGAGTAGGCAGAGGTTCTCTGAGCTTCAAGGGGTATATTTATTTCACGGCCTTCTCTGCTAAAGAAAACTCTATAAAGGGCCCTTTGCTCACTCAGACAGCAGAGCGATTTCGACTTAAAGATGATTCTGAGTCATTAGGAAAAAAGAACTGGGAGAGACTGTTTAAGTTACAGTAAAGTAAGCTTTACTTATATTTTTTAAATTCACTAATGTAAAACAGATATTTCTCCCAAATGCTGGAAGGAAGAAGAAAGACAAAGACTAGAGCTAGTCCAGCCAAATCTACACCAGCAATTTAAAAACTGTCATAAGAAGGCCTTGAGGGTGTTGGGTGGTGTGTTTGTTGTATGTCAAGGGCAAAAGAGCCCTGGGGGTTGAGAGTGGGGCTGGTGAAGCAATGAGGAGGGAAAAACAGAATCAAGTGATAGCATTCCAGCCTCTCTTTCCCACCTAGCCTCACTCCTAAGCCTTATTTATTGTTGTATATGTCAGGGTTCTGATATAGATGGGGGTGGGAGACAGGACAGAAACCCTTGGCTCCTGGCTCTTAGTCATCCCCTCTCTTTCCAGATGATCCTCACACATGAAAATGCCACCCACTCTACTCCAGTGCTCAGTTCCTTTTGCTGCTCATTTAAATCAGTTGTCCTTCCTAACTGCTGTGATTCTGCCAGTTTTATTCCTATTATTTCAGTGTCCAATATGTCTGCAAATCTACCTCTTAGATTAGATTTAAAGGCAATATTCCAGAGTGATTAAAAAGCACCAGCTCTTTGCCTTAAACTAGCTACTTCTCTAAGTCCCCATTGCCTCTGTTAAATAACAGGGAGGATAATCATACCTATCTCATAAGATTGTTTTAGGTTTTAGAAGAGATAATGCACACGGCAGGTATAGCGCAGTTCTAGCACATAGGAAGTGTTTAATATATGGTTAATTTTGTTATTATAACTTTCCATTCCTAGAGCCACTATTCTATACCTGGATTACTGCCCAGCAAGGGTGCTGGCTTCCCTATTTCCCTCCAGCTATCTGACTCAAGAACTCTTCATTCAGGCCCTTCTCCAATTTAATTACCTCATCCTTCTCTAACCCTCTAATGGTTCATCCTGCTCTTCCTTGTGGCACTCTAAATCTACTAGGGAAGAAACTCCCAAATATTCTCAGCTTTACTTCAATTTTATGTTGTTCTGCATTAATTTTATCCTGCCTTCCCTGGTGTGGAACCACAGCCATAGTAATCCTCTCTTACAAGGCCTCAAGATTTCCCCCCTTGCAGGAATATAAGAAGGAATGAACAAATGGCCCTCAGCCTGAAATGGATTGGTTTTCATTTTCACAGGCTTCATCTCTAATCTAAAAAGAATCCTTCATAATTTGTGACTTGGTGTCCTGCTTGAAAATGTCCTCTCCATGTAAACAACTGCCCAAATCCAAAGCAACCTACACCTGACTCCTTGACCTCACTTTTCCTCACCCTTTTGAACCCAGAGATCTTTATCTTTACCCATCTTTTATCTACTTTATCTTTGGATACACTGGGAGGATCATTATCTCAGCTCCACCCTTAAGAAATGAAATATGACCCTTTGCCTCCTAGCCCCAGCCTACATAAATAATTGTTCATATTCCTCACACTTACTAAGTTTGCATTTTGCCTAAACCTTGACCTCTAAATAGTTAAGAAATGAAATGTGACCCTTTGCCTCCTAGCCCCAGCCTACATAAACAATTGTTCATATTCCTCACACTTACTAAGTTTGCATTTTGCCTAAACCTTGACCTCTAAATACTTAACTGCTTATACCTTACACAGTCCATTAGAACCTTCTGGAACACTTAACTCTTCCAAGCCTTGTCACCTCCTAGTCTTTATGTCCCCTCAAGTCTATGATGTACCCACTCCCTATCCATAAAATCATTGTTCCTCATTTCTCACTCAGTATCATAAAGAACTTTGAAGAAATATGCAGCATTGTACTGATGGGGCTTTCTGAAATCTAGTGCTGACTTTGTCTAGTGGCCATCAATCTTTATATCCATTGTTAACTATCTGAGATGCTCCCATTGATGTCTATGGCAAGCCTTCCCCATCTTTCCCAAGCTTTCAGACAAACCCAATTCTTCCGCTGCAAAAAAGCAACCCCAGCATTTAACAGCCATAGCCTTCCTTACACTGGGTCCTCCCTCATCTCTCCTTCCCTACTTTTTAAACTATGTGTCTCTACATTCATCTACTCTTCTCTGTCTCCTGCATCAGAGGAAATAGTGTCCATCTATGCTGTTAACCTTATTTCCTTTCTCTACACACCTCTAATTAGCTTTAGTCATGTATCTCAAATTTCTTCTTTCCTTTGGCTTTCACACATGCTCGGTCTGTCTTAGACCTTGCTGAATCTTCAGATTTTTCCATTCCCCTCCTCTTCTTGACTATCAAATGCCTAAAAATGATTCTGTGATCCTATTCTTCCACATCCTCATGATCAACCTTTGGTCTCATTCTCACTCCTCTTTGCTAAAATTGCATTTTCAAACTGCAATAAAGGCACCTCATCTTGAAAGATAATGGCTTTTTCTCAGTATTCATTCTCTTAAAACTTTGATACCAAAGAGTAAAACTTAAAATTACCTCTCTTTATTAGAACCTTCACTTCACTTCTTTTCCATGCCTGAACTCAGCACAGTTTCCTCCATTAATTGGTATTATAATCTTAGGAAGATTACTTAAGTCTTCTGAGCCTCAACTTACTCACTGGTAAAATTAGGGTAATAAAAATTCCTTCCTTAATGAGTTATTATGAAGATCACATAACATCATTAGCTATCATATATCAAGATCTAAGTATGAGCTTGGCATCCAGATACACACACACACACACACACACACACACACACACGCATAACCGTAAGAGATTTTATGCATGTGTGTGTGTGTATAAAATTGCATTTAACACTCAAAGCACCCTGTGAGGTAAATATTATTTCTGTTGCAAAGGTGAGAAAATTAAAGTATCCAGAGATTAACCTACACACTAAAAGGCACACAGTTAACATTTTTCAGAAGGAAGATTCCACTCTGCCATAAAAAAGAATGAAATTCTGCCATTCGCTGCAACATGGATGAACTTAGAAAAAATTATCTTAAGAGAAATAAGCCAGGCACAGAAAGAGAAATACCGCATGTTCTCACTCATAAGTGGGAGCTAAAAAAATTAAATAAAATTTAAAAAAGAAAAAAAGTTACAATAATCACAGCAATACTTTGAACTTTCAAAAGCAGGGAACAGAACTGAGGTTACCAGAGGTGGGAAAGGAGGAGAAGGGAGGTTTAGTGAGAAATTGGCAAAGACCCACAAAAAATGATTACATTGTGTAGTGTTATAAAAAAGAAAAAAAGTTACAATAATCACAGCAATACTTTGAACTTTCAAAAGCAGGGAACAGAACTGAGGTTACCAGAGGTGGGAAAGGAGGAGGAGGGAGGTTTAGTGAGAAATTGGCAAAGACCCACAAAAAATGATTACATTGTGTAGTGTTATATATACTAATTATCCTGTTTTGAACACCACATATTGCACACATGTATTGATATTCAATGTAGTATGCCACAGATATGTACAGTCAATTATGTTTCAATAAGAAAAAAAATTAAAAATAAATAAATTTAAAAAAAAGGAACATTCCAAATGAGATCACTGGACTCAATGGCCATGTTCTTAACCACTAGGTTATATAGCCCCCCAAACAGATGTAAGAGTTCAAATTTTAGGGGGTCATGTGATGTCATTTATTATTCACTCAATATCTTTTGTAAAGGCTGTGTTTCAGAATGCACTAAAACAACCCTGCTAAGCAATGGACTGATGGAATAGTCACTGCTTCTCCCAGGTTTTCACACATATGTCCTTAAGCTCAATAGACAAACGGCAGTCATTTGGACAATACAGTCTACCATCTAATGTCAGCAATCCATAGCATCAACTCTTGACTTGTCAATAATAGTAATAATCACAATAACATAATTAAATGCACTGCTCTTTAGAACAGGCTTTCATGCAAATGCTCCAATTATGTAAATTCTGTTGTGGCTAACAAAAAGACCACTGGACTGGGCATCAAATCCAGTCTCTGGGGTGGTCTCTGTTCTGTTCGTCAACTATTCCCCCTTCAGGCCTTCAGGGGACAAGCTAACATAATCACACTAACTCTGTAACCTCTGTGGTTGGGGGAGAACACACGACAGCCAAATCACCATGAGGGGAAGTGACAGTGGTGTCACTTCTGGGCTGGAATATTTTATTGCTGGAAAGGGGAATCCTTGAGAACTCACCTTTGTCTTACTTGGACAACAGTACTCTAAATAGTGATTACTCTGTCCACATGGCATCCAGAGTGAAGGCAATGTAGTACCATCAGCTGACCACCATACATACATGTGTAGCTTGAGTAAGAGACAAACAAACTTGTGTTATTTAAAGTCACAAAAGCCTTGGTATTATATGTTACCTCATCATAACCAAGCCCTCTTGATTAATACAAGCTCACAGCATATAAATGACTTACACAAGATCACACAGGAGAAAAATGTCAAAGCTAATATGTAAATGCCCTTCCCCAAGCCTCATAAATGCTAAGGTCACTGTTCCTTCCACTAAGTTCCAGCTTGCTTCATAGATTTCTTACCTCAAAAATAAAACGATATTTTTCCAGGAGCCAAAATATAAGCATAGGTACAATCTGTCTAATCTGGGTTTAATATCTTCCATTTTAATGGAATAAAGGAAGTTTTAAATTTTCACTTATTTCATAACTAGGTCAGGCAGCCCATATTTAATCTCTTCTACTATATGAGGTTTAGAATTCTTAACAGTCTCCACCTATGGAACAGACAGAAAAACACTTCTCACTTCAAATAACCAATTTGTTGCTCAGATAGGAAGCAGCAATTAAGTGACAAGAATTGCAACACAGCCTAGGGTGTGACACCGTGCTGTGAGGTTCTCCCAGAGCCAACACTGACTCTGAATGACCTCACAGGAAAGGTGGATAAACCAAGCCTTGCCATATAAGTATGACTCCTTTCCTAGGTCAGGGCTTACTGTGGCGACAATCTCAGAGCAGCCTCTGTGTCACAACCATCTCCATCATGAAAATCATTGGGACTCTCCTTCTACTCTGTATAGTGACCCATTTCTGCAGCAATTCAGGTGAGTTAAAGGTGGACAATGTCCCATACAGCCATTAACCTTAAACCTTATCCAATAATCTTTCCTGGGATGTGAGCATCTGAAGGAAATGTCAGGTTGTGTGGATTTAAACTGTACTGGATTGTAATAGAAATAGCCCTGTCCCGGGAAGGGAGGATTGTATGTTCTGGCTGCAATTTGAGGGACTGAGTCTAATTTCTTCCCTTTCAAGGATTCTTACTTGCATTCATGAAACAACAACAAAGAATGATCTAATTTCTCCATAAGTCTTCTATTTTATTAGGACACTGTCTGTGCTATTAGATACTATTCCTCAGTGCAAAGATCCAGAAATACTTGGATGTCTACCCAAATCAGTTTAGGAGGATCAAAATAAAACACAATTCTTTAAAATCTGGGAGTCAACAATGATACTTCTACATAGTGAAAAATTACTTAATTAAAATAAGTTTCTAACATCTTAAAGAAATTCCATTATATTCCTCTATATCAATTAGGAGGGAGAGGATATCAAAGATGGTGTTTCAGGCTCTTAGTAGTGGTGACTGCAATACCTCTTCTTGCTATATGACTATAAGCCATTATAAAAGACATGTCAGCTCCAAAAAACATTCTTTGGTCAATAAAGGGAGGAAATTTGGATAATTCCACTACCTGAATCAAGAGCTTACCAAACCCACTGGCTGTCCAACTTCCTCAGTAAACAGTTGGGTTTCTGCTTAAGGATAGGGAGTGTGCCGAGACTCATTGCCAGAGGAAAGGCAAAGTCTTTAATTATAGGACAAAACTTACATTAATTAATGAGATTTCAAGGTATTGCTTTATTTTAAACATTTCCGTCTATATCTTTTCAGAAGCCACCAGTCTGTCTTTAACAACGGTGAGTATTTGAATAACATTTTAATTTCAACTCCTATTGACTGTCACTTAGTCAGCAAATATGTAGGACTAATTCAATATGTTTAGGGGGATTAAAGGGGAAGACAAACACAGATGAAAAAATGACCTCTGCTCTCCAGAAGGCAGTTGAAAAAATATGACACACACATAAATAACCATATCCTAAAAAAAAAAAAAAAAAAAAAAAATTAAATCCAGAGTTAAAGGAGAGAGAGCTGACTTCCATGAGAGGCTGATGAAATATTCATGGAGGGACAGCATGTGAGAGACAGGGCAGTTACCTTGATTAATTGCCCAGGCTCTGGATTCAAATCCCAACTCTACCACTTACCAGCATTTACCTTATACAAGTTATCTCTCTATCTAAACTTTAATTTCCCCACATCTAAATCAAGGTAAGAGTAGAACCTATCCTATCAGTTGTTCTGAAGATTAAACAAAGAAAATTCACATAAGATTTAAGTTTAGTGAATGGCACAGAAATGCCCAATAACTGCTCACTGAGTGTAGAAGAAAAATAGAAGTGGTGCTAGTAGTACAATATTTATCATAGTGGTAATATTAGTACAAATAGAAGCAGCCACAGCAGCATCAGAATACCTGATCTGGAACTCTCGTAGCCTGTCTAATAAAGGCCAGGGTAGCCTAGCTTGAGATCTGGGAGAAAAGCAGGACATTCTCTTATGTCTGACACAGGTGGACTGCAGCATTTATAAGAAGTACCCAGTAGTGGCCATCCCCTGCCCCATCACATACCTGCCAGTTTGTGGTTCTGACTACATCACCTATGGGAATGAATGTCACTTGTGTACCGAGAGCTTGTAAGTACCTCATAGCAAGAAAGTGAGATCTGGTGCCAGTGTTCTCCACTACAAATTCCTCCTTTTTCCAGACGCCTGCTTAACTCTCCATATGCTGTACTTATTCCCACCCACAACAGTAGGTGGGAATAGAAAACTGACTGTCACACTCAAACCAGGGTTGGGCCACCTGCTCTGCCAGCTTGGATTAGTCCTATCCCATCAAAGAATCTCCAATTCCTGTCTGTCAACTGTGGAAATCCAACAAGACCATGAGTTCTTAAACTGCTGTTCCCCAGAGTCCAGATGATCTGTAGAGGCACATCAGGAGTCACCAAAGGGGTTAAGGGGACCATTTGGGGAGGTCTCCAGCTCCAAGTTCAGCTTCTGACTATTTTAAGTATTGGATTTCCATGCAATATCTTGTTTGAAGAAAGGGTCTTGAATTCCACACCAAAAAGTATTTGAAAGCCATTACCCTATATGACATCTAACATTCTTAACGGCCTTCACATAGCTTGATTCTTAGACAAACTTGGCTAGAGGTCCTTTACCCTCAATTTCCTGTAGGCTCTGTATATCTGTAGCTTTAAGCATGAATAAGGCTACCAAAATGATTGTTTTATCTAACCTAAGGGATGCAAGCTGTCAGTACGTGGACCAGAATCCCATGGACATGTTTTGCTTAGGTATTCTGTTTGGCCTTCATAGACTTTTTGAAGAAATGTAAGCTAGGCAGATGTCACTTCTTTATTGTCTCCCACTAAGTCTTTTTGATCATTGCTAACTCTCTTTTAGGTCACTGGATGAATTTTGGCCACTTATCTTATATCTTGTGTTTTTTGTCTTTGTGATGTTCTTAACAAGGTAGAATATCAAGTTAGGCCCTGAGCTGAGAAAGACGTGTCTACATTTTTATTTCTATTCATAAAGTTTTATTTCACAAAATGAAAGATTCTCTAGCATTGACATATACTGGGCCCTGGGCCAAAAAACTAGCTGAGTTCGGGCCGGCCCGGTGGCGCACTGCTACAGTGCGCCGCTTGGGAGTGCGGTGGCGCTCCCGCCGAGGGTTCGGATCCCACATACAGACCGGTTCCCGCTCACTGGCTGAGCGAGGTGTGGGAGCAGCACCGAGGGTTGCGATCCCGTTGCCGGTCCCGGTCCGGTACGGGTGCGACACTGAGGGTTGCGATCCGTTGCCGGACACGAAAAAAGACAAAAAGGAAAAAAAAAAAAAACTAGCTGAGTTCAAGAGACACTTAAAGGTAAACACGTTGGAACTCCTCCTCACTGAGGCGGGATCCACCTACTGACCAGGAAAGCTGAGGGACAGGACACCTGAACTTCCATTGTCAGAGTCCTCCTTCTGTTTTTATAAGACCCTGGGTGATCAGTAGACTCTGAGATCATAGGAGGCAGTAGATAGAAATTATCACTGGAAATATATTTCTGGAAATTATAGAGAAATTCTGCTTCTTCCTCTGTCAGAAACTGCCAGTGGCAAGGATATTTCTTTTCTGGGACTCAGTTTCTTCATCTACAAAACAAGGTTTTGGCTCATAACCTCTATAGTTCATTTCAGCTCCAATATTATATAAAATTTCCTCTAGTTTTTTTTTTTTTTTTTTTTCCTTTTTGTCTTTTTTACTGACCGGTAACGGGATCGCAACCCTCGGTGCTGCTCCCACACCTCGCTCAGCCAGTGAGCGGGAACTGGTCTCCACATGGGATCCGAACTCTTGGCGGGAGCGCCGCTGCGCTCCCAAGCGGCGCACTCTCCAGTGCGCCAACGGGCCGGCCCATAAATTTCCTCTAGTTTTAATGAATGTTGTTAACTGTGTCTTCCATTAGGAAAAGTAATGGAAAAGTTCAGTTTCTTCATGAAGGAAGTTGCTAACTTCTCCATGGACGTGGATAGAGAGCAATGATACATTCATCATCATCTTCATCATCCCTGGGCTCTGACTGACTTTCCTTCATCTTCCCCGATGTTCTGGATGGGAGCAGAGCTAGATTCCGAATCATCTTTACTGAATGGAGAAAGTCATTGTGTTTCCCTTGCAAACTCATGCCTCAGTGACAGGCTGGCTTTTTTTTATATGTCAATAAAAGAGTCTTCCCAGAAAGTTTACCTTTACTTCTGCTTGTATTTGTTTCATAGATAAAATCTCAATTATAAAAACTTGAGGAACATAAAGGTCTTGCTGTTCAGGAGAAAATTTTTTACAAAGCATTCCAAATGGCTTCCAAGAAACACATGCACACATGGACGCATGCACACATACACATGTACAAATACAATGAACACCTTACCCTCTACTGGAGTATTTAGCCACTGGGAACTAGTCTATGTACCATGCAAGTTCTTTATATCGGTCTCTTTTCCAAAGTTCCTCAAAAGGAAACCTCTTATTCCAAGAAGTCATTCCTAGAATGAGGGTTTTCCAGCCCATTTTTTTCATAAATGTACCATAATGTCTCCTGGGCCCAGCTCTACTAGAACACAGATAATAAAAATCACTGCTACATGAGGAAGCATGTTCATTGCTGTAAAGTTCTGATTGTCAGGATGCTCTACTTGTCTAGAGTTGAAAACTACATTCATGAAGCTGTCAACCATCAGAGACAATGAGACTATAAAATAAAGAAGTTTATCCTTTTACCAATTCACAGACTTTCATATACTTGGAGATGAATATTCTTCTGTCTCCAGTAAAATTTATTTTCTCTAGAATAAAAATCTCAAGTTAATCCAACCATTTCTCAAGTCTTATTTTCTTTACATATTTCTAATCTGAACCATCTTGCCTGGGTCTACTACAATTAGGCATTGCTTACCTTAAAATATGCTGGTTTGTAATTTACTAATGGACTAATCACCCCAATTTTTGTCCAACAGATGCAGGGAAATCAAAACTATCACCTCTCTACTAATCCTTTCTATTATCGCAGCCTACTGAACCAAGGATAATAATTATAATATAGAAACACCATTGGAATGAAACCTCATGTGCCTGCAAATACCAGGCTTATTGCATAAGAATAATGAGACACTAATTAAAATAGACATGCCAAAACCTCACCCCATAGACTGTAATTCAATAGAACTGAGGAAGGCCCTAAATTATCAAAACTTTTAATTGGTATACATTTAGAACTAGAAAATTCAGTGATAGAGGCAAAGATAGCAATGCCCAAGGTCCTAGGCAGGAGTCAAGGGCAGCCCCATCCACCTGGAAGCAGGTAAAAGTGCAATGCCTGGGGTCCTAAGCAGGAGCTTAGGGCAGCCCTCTCCAACTAGAAGCAAGCAAGAGAGAGTACAAAAACACCACTTCGACATGGGTAGCCCACTACAGGTAGTGCCACAGCCATGGCTTCTGCAAAAGCAACTTGTTGCCACAGTAGTAGCCATAGACACCATGCAGGTGGCCTTCTGGACACTTGACTGCATTGACACAAGGGGAGTCACCAGGTGAGACTGGAAAAAGAAGGGGATAGCTTTTGCTCAGATCCACTCCAGAGTAATAGAAGAAGAAACTGCTCTACAAGATGACCAGACATCAATGTAGAGATACTAGAAATATGGAAACCCAGGAAAATATGACACCACCAAAAGAATACAGTAATTCACAAATACCAGACCCTATAGAGCAGGAAACCCTTGAAATGACTGAAAAGGAATTCCAAGCAACAATCTTAAAGAAACTCACTGAGATATGATAAGACTCAGACAACATGAAGAAACAAGAAAAAAAAAATCCAGGATATGAAGTAGGAAATTTACAAAAAGACTAATACCTTAAAAAAGAATGTAGCAGAACTCGTGGAACTGAAAGATTCACTAACAAAAAAAGAAAACACAACTGAGAGCTTAAGCAGCAGGTTAGAACAAGCAGAAGAAAGAATTTCTGATCTTGAAGACAGAAGATAGCTTTTTTGAAATAACCCAGGTGGAGGAGGGAAAAAGAACTTTAAAAACTGAAGAAAATCTAAGAGAGCTCAAGTTTAAGTGCACAAACATTTAAATTATGGGTGTTCCAAAAGGGGAAGAGAAGGGGCTGGCCTGGTGGCGCACTGCTACAGTGCGCCGCTTGGGAAGCGCGGCGGTGCTCCCGCCGAGGGTTCGGATCCCACATACAGACCGGTTCCCGCTCACTGGCTGAGCGAGGTGCGGGCGCAACACCGAGGGTTGCGATCCCGTTGCCAGTCCCGGTCCGGTACGGGCGCGACACTGAGGGTTGCAATCCGTTGCCGGACATGAAAAAAAAAAAAAAAAAGACAAAAGGGGAAGAGAAGGAAAAGGCATTGAAAAACCTATTCAATGAAATGATAATGGAAAATTTCCCAAGTATAGAGAGAGATGCAGACCTTCAAACAGACTCCAAAACACAGTATAGTCAAACTGGCAAAGTTCAAAGACAAAGAGAGAATAAAAGAAGCAGAGGAAAGTGTCAAGTCAATGTAAGGGAGCCCCTATCAGACTAACTGCAGACTTTTCAAAAGAAACTCTACAGGCCAGAAGAAAATGGGATATCTATTCAAAATGCTAAAAGAAAAACCTGCCAGCCAAGTTTACTATACCCAGCAAGGATATGAAGTAAACTTCAGGAATAAGCAAGAAATAGTGTACTTTCCAGACAAACAAAAACTGTGGAAGTTCACCACCACATGACCAGCTTTACAAGAAATCCTCAAGGAAGTCCTACATCTGGAATCCAAAAAACAGTAATCACTACCATGAATACACAAGAAAGAACAAAACCCACTGGTAGAACAAAAATGCCAACGAACAAGAGAAAAAAACTAAATCTTACCACCACAAAAAACCATAATAACAATATAATAATACCCCTGCTTTATTTCCGATTTTGGCAATTTTGGTCTTCTATCTTTTTTCTTGGTCAGTTTCAATAAAGGTTTGGAAATTTTGTCAATCTTTTTAAAGAATCAACTTTTCGTTTTGTTGTTTTCCTCCATTGTTTTTTAATTCCCTATTTCATATATTTCTGTTGTAATCTTTGTTATTTCCTACTTATATTTGCTTTTGGTTTAGTTTGCTCTTCTTTTTCTATTTCCTTAAGGTAGAAGTTTACATTACTGATTTGAGATTTTTCTTACTTCTAAAATAGGTGTTTAGATGTATAAATTTTCCTGTAAGCACTGCATGAGACTTGCATCCTATAAATTTTGATATGTTGCACTTTGATTTTTATCTCAATGTACTCTCTAATTTCCCTGTGATTTTCTTTTGTGCATGTTTATTTAGGAGATTGTTATTTAATTTCCACACATTTGTGAATTTTCTAAATTTCCTTCTGTTATTGTGGTCACAGAACGTATTTTCTATTATCTTCTATGATCTCAGTCTTTTTAAATGTATTAAGACTTGTTCTGTGGCAAAAAATTAAAAAATAAGTAAATAAATAAGAAAATTCAGAGACAGATATTTGGCCCAGCTCAATATAATAGGATCCCTGTAGAAAGCAAAATCACTACTGTATGAAATTAATAGTAAATAGCTACCAGAGAAGGTAAAATTTGATCTAGGCTGAATGTGGCAGAACTGTGGCTGTTCACCAGAGTCCTTTTCAGCAAATGGAAACTGAACCCAGCTTCCACTTCTCTTGCTAATTGGCCCATACAACCCATCCCCAACCCCAGTGGTACCCTGTGTGCAAATGGGTGTAAAAATGTCCTTTGACAGGAATGTTTAGCCAGAACATCCACTAAACACAGCACCCACAGTAAAGAAACAACTCTCTCTACAATGATGGTCATTTCTTACTGGAGTTTCCTTATTCAGGCTTTTTGGTTTTCCTCTGGTGAGTCAGTCTCTGGTCATTCATGAGCATTCCCTATCTGTTATCTATAAAGTCTAGGAGCACGCTTAGTGGAGATAAGGTGAGCGCTAAATCATATAACAAAATTGCGTGATGGTAAATGAAAATCAGTTCTTGATATTGACTATATATTTAGCAAATCACTTGTCTGCAAATAATTTTAAACAGCAAATTCTTGTCTTTATCTTTTCAACACTGTTTTCTTTTTTTCCTAAATCTTCTTGGTGATACCAAACACAAGATTAGTTTGATTGTATCAATTAATTGTCTATCAAGTGTTGTAAAAGTTGTTTTGAAGTTACCGTATCCGTTTAAGTTTTTAAATCTTGTTTTCAAATAGAATTCTGTCAATTATAAAACATTTTCATGAAGATTTACTAATTTTATTTTTTGAGATAGGAAGGGCCGGTGTCATTATCCTTTTTAAAAAAACAAAACAAACAAATGAGAGAAGTGAAGCTAGAAAACCTAAGTAGGAACCAGGACCCAAGTCCAGTGCTCTTTTCACAATGCTATCTTGATTTCAACACCAATATGTTATCCCTGATTTAAAATCTAGGGAAAATAAGCTATAATGAAAACATCTTTATTTTATGTCTAATATATGACCTCCATGAGCAAAAACCAGTTTTGAAAAAGAATGAAAGGAAAAGTTGAAATCTCCCTAAATCATTACTTACCCATAAAGGAAAGTATTAAATATGTTTCCTACTGTATGAATTAATGCAGGAAATAGTTTGCAGTACTCAATTTTTTTTTTTTTTTTAAGATAACCGGTAAGGGGATCTTAACCCTTGACTTGGTGTTGTCAGCACCACGCTCACCAAAGTGAGCCAACCGGCCATCCTTATATGGGATCCGAACCCGTGGCCTTGGTGTTATCAGCACCGCACTCTCCTGAGTGAGCCACGGGCTGGCCCAGTACTCAATTTAAATAAGAAAAAATCAAGGTATTTCAAACTATTTCTTCAAAATGATCTCACATTATTCAGAAGCCCTAGTGATTTTTCTTTTGTCTAACTTACAAATAACCTAAGGTAACAATGGCTAACATTTAGTGAACACTGATTTTATAATAGACCTTATGAAATAAGTTTTATGCTTATTATTTTACTCATTCCTCTCAAATAAACTATGAAACATGTCCCGTTATCCACTGAGATTTGGCAAGGGTAAGGAATTTGCAGAAAACCACAGAGTGAGTTAGCAATCCTACGTGGACCATTGGACTTCATAGCCCCTATGCTTATTTCATCACTACAGACTACCATCTGTGTACATGAAAACTCTTCCTCCTGCATTGTGATAGATATAATGACCATGACACAGGCACACTCTGACACTGTGAGCTCATCTTCACCCTCATGTGTGGTACAGATGGAAAAACTTATGACAATTCCTGCCAACCGTACAGGAAGATCAGGTAAAGATATCAATAGAACCATGATATGGAACTTGGGCAAAATATGTACCTCTACTTTAAATTACTGATTGCCAGGACTGGAGAGTCAGTCAACAGCCTCATTTTATGGATGGAAACAATGAACTCCAAAATTTGAAAACACCTTATTGTTTATGTGGAAGACCAAGACAAGAACCCAGGTCACTGACCTGCAATCCAGGGCCCAAATGTTATTTCTAGAATTTCATCTACCATAACTCCTTACAACCCCTGGCAATCAAATTCCTTCTACTATAATATGTTTTAAATTGTTCATTGTTCAGAGTAGCATAATGAAATCTCACACTGTCCCACTTTGTCTCACCTGGGATGTGAGTCATTCCTTTATCAAGCATGTACATATTGTATACTCTACCACCCGTTAGTCACTTAATAGTCATCTTGGTTATCAGATCAACTGATTAAAAGAAGTAAGATGCGTACAGTACAATAAGATATTTTTAGAGAGAGAGAGAAAGGGAGAGAGAGACCATATTCACATAACTTTTATTACATTATATTGTAATTGCTGTATTTTATTATTAGTTATTGTTGTTAATCTCTTACTGTGCCTAATTTATAAATTAAAATTTATCATAATTATGTATGTATAGGAAAAGACATAGTATATACAGTAGAGGCTTCAGTACTATCTGCGGTTTCAGGCACCCACTGGGGGTCTTAGAATGTATCCACTGAGGATAAGGAGGGACTGCTATATTTCTTACTGTGGCATATATATATTAAATTTCTCTTCTTTTTTTCAGGAAAAGTAAATATTCATCACATGGGAATCTGCTAAATTACCATAAATATGAGTGCATATTGGATTTTTTTCTTTAATTTTAGTTTTCCAATGTTAGACCTTGGAGAAGAAATGATTTTATTCAGTTTTACTCACTTCTCTGTGTAATCACGAGCTTTTGCCTCATTGTGATTTTTATCAAACTTATGGTCATCATCTATGTTATAAAGCTCCACCAAACAACTCAGGAGCATACACCAGACCCTGGAACAAAAGTCTTGTGTGTTTACCCCAAAACTGAATATTTATTGGGTGTGTGGCCTTGGGCAGGTCATTTTAAGTGTGCAAATATCTCTTTCCTTACTTATAAAATAAAGAGAACACTTAATCTGGCCTTTATATTTTGAAAGTCATGTGAGATAATGCATGTAAATATACTTTGGAAACTATAAAGTCCTATAGAAAAGAAAGGGATGATTATGATCTATATAGCCATCCTTCTCCAATATTTACCAAGACCTAAAAGCATATATTATGTTCTTTGCAACATGCTTGGCATGTTAAAGACATACAATGAGTAAACTTTTATCTTAAAGAAATTTATTTTTCATTTACATGTATTGATTGTACATATTTATGAGCACAGAGTTATATTTAAATACATATATACAATGTGTGAAGATCAAATCAGGGTAGTTAGCATGTTTATCATTATAAAACTTTATCATTTCTTTGTAACAAGAACATTTGAGCTCCTCTCTTCGAGCCATTTGAGAACATACAATAAGTAATTGTTAATTATAGATACCTAGCACTATTGTACACCACTAGAACTTACTTTTCCTATCTAGCTATAATTTTGTGTCCATTAGTCACTCCTTTTCTCCCCTCCCCACTCCTCTTCCCAGCCTCTAGTAACCACAATTCTATTCTCTTACCAGTAAACTTTTGTTTTTGTTTTTTTCAGTTTGAGAAATAAGAGCATTTCCGTTCATTAGAAATTGATTCTAGAAAATGAAAAGGAGAATGCATAATTTGGAACATATAAAGATTACCCACATTTGTTTATATAGTTTGCCCCTTTTGAACATGCCTTTTTAACTCAATAGCATGAATAAAATTGCATTGCAAAATGAGATATTTACATAATCTCAAAGAATCTCATTACAAAATATTTACTAATTAAAAAAAAGAAAAAGAATAACTTTACAATGGAGAAAATAGACACTACCTTACTGAAGTGACTGAAGTTAGCATCCTTAACGATAGGCAAAGCAACATCATGTATAACTGTCTGAAAGGATTCAACGTGAAGAACACTGAGTAACTTTGGCATTTCTTTGCCAAAAATGTACAACCTGAATATATCATTATGAAACATCAGAAAAACTCAAATTCAAGAACACTCTACAAAAATCACTGATCTACAATTTTCAAAACCAAGGAAGGACTGTTTAAATGTTTTGCCTTAAGGGAGACTGGAGAACATGACAATGCATGATCCTGAATGGATCTTTTTATTATTATTATAGAAATAGTTCACATAACATAAAATTCACATTTTTTAAGTATTTACAGTCATACATCTTTTAATGACAGGGATACATTCTGAGAAATGTGTCGTTAGGTGATTTTATCATTGTGCAAACATCACAGAGTATACTTACACAAATCTGTATGGTATTACTACAGGCCTAGGCTAGATGGTGTAGCCTATTGCTCCTGGGCTACAAACCTGTACAGAAAGTTTCTGTACTGAATACTGTTGGCAGTTGTAACTCAATGATAAGTAGTTGTATATCTAAACATAGAAAAGGTACTATAAATGTACAATATTATAATCTAATGGGACCACCGTCATATATGTGAGCTCTCCTTGACCAAAACCTTCTTATGCAATTCATGACTGTATTCCAGTGGTTTCTAGTCTATTCACGAAGTTGTGCAACCATCACCACCATATTTAGCTTTTTGAGGAGGTACCACACTGTTTTCCAAAGCAGCTACATCATTTTTACATTTACATTTACATCAGCAATGTGTAAAAGGCTCCAATTTCTCTACATCTTTGCCAACACCTCATCTGTCTTTTTTATTTTAGCCATCCTGATGGATGTTAAGTGGTATCTGATTTTGATTTTGATTTATATTTCCCTGATAGCTAATGATGTTGAAGAGATTTCCAGATGTTATTGGCCATTTGTACATCTTTGGAGAAATGGCTCTTCAAATCCTTGTTTGTATTTTAATCAGATCATTTGTCTTTTTTTGCTGATCTTTAAAAGTTCTTTACATATTCTAGATACTAGTCCCTTATCAGATTCATGATTGAAAATATTTTCTCCTACTCTCTTGAGCTGTCCTTTGCAGTACAGATGTTTTTCAATTTTCCTGATGTCCAATTAATCTATTTTCTCTTTTGTTTCTTGTAGTTTTAGTGTCATATGTAAGAAACCATTGCCCATTCAAAGGTCATAAATATTTACACTTCAGGCTTCTTGTAAGAGTTCTATACTTTTAGCTCTTACATTTAAGTCTTTGATCCATTTTGAGTTAATTTTTGTTTGTAGTTTCTTACATTGTTTTGCATGTGGATATCCAATTGTTCCAGCACCAATTTTTAAAAGGACTGTTTTCCAAAGAAATTCTTGGCACGCTTGTCAAAAATCAATTTACCATATACCCAAAATATACAAGGAATTCAAATTACTCAATAACAAGAAAACAAATAACCTTATTTAAAAATGGGCAAAGAACCTGAATAGACATTTCTGAAAAAAAGATGGCCAACATATACATGAAAAAATGCTCAACATTTCCAATAGTCAGAGAAATGCAAATTCAAACCACAATGAGATATCATGCCACACCTATCAGATTAGCTATTATCAAAAAGATGAAAGATCAGTGTTGGCAAGTATATGGAGAAGAGGGAACCCTTGTACAACGTTGGTGGTATTGTAAATTAGTACAGCCATTATGGAGGCCCCTCAAAAAACTAAAAACAGAATTACCATACAATCTAGCAGTCCCACTTCTGGGTATATATTTAAAGGAATTGAAATTAGTATGTTGAAGAGATATCTGCCTTTCCATGTTTACTGCAGCATTATTCACAATAGCCATGATATAGAAACAACCAAAGTACCAATCAATAGATTTTTTTAAATGTAATAAATATGGAAAATATATTTATATATATAGATATAAATTTATATACACAGTGAAATACTATTCAGCCTTAAAAAAGAAGACACAACAATCACAACAATTTCTTGATTTTGTTAAGACTAGTGAACGATATGATGTTAATGGGGGAGGGGGAAGAGGGAGGGAGGAAAAGGAGGAATTGGTAAAGGGACATGAAAATCAACTGTATCGTAAATTGATAAATTAAAATTTTAAAATTTTAAAAACATAGATTTTTAAAAATGTAATATATATGGAATATATATTTATACTATATATAAATTTATTTACACAATGTAATACTATACAGCCTTAAAAAAGAATATTCTGTCATTTGTGACAACATAGATGAACCTAGAGGACATTATGAAAAATGTAATATATATGGAATATATATTTATACTATATATAAATTTATTTACACAATGTAATACTATTCAGCCTTAAAAAAGAATATTCTGTCATTTGTGACAACATAGATGAACCTAGAGGACATTATGCTAAATGAAATAAGCCCGGCACAGAAAGACAGATACCACATGACTTCACTTATATGTGGAATCTAAAAAAGTCAAACTTGTAGAAATAGAGAGCAGAATGGTGGCTATGAGAGGCAGGGGGGTGGTGGATGGACAAGGAAAGGGGAAATATTGGTCAAAATATACAAGTTTCATTTAGGAGAAATATATTCTGGTGATCAGCGTAGTGACTATAGTTAATAATAATGTATTACATATTTTATAATACTAAAAGAGTGGATTTAAATGTTCTCAGCACAAAGAAATTATAAGTATTCAAGGTGATAGGTTAATTAGCCTGATTTGATCATCGCACAATGTATACATGTATCTAAACATCACATTGTACCTTGTATGTATATTCATATATGTGAGCTCTCCTTGACCAAAACCTTCTTATGCAATTCATGACTGTATTCCAGTGGTTTCTAGTCTATTCACGAAGTTGTGCAACCATCACCACCATATTTAGCTTTTTGAGGAGGTACCACACTGTTTTCCAAAGCAGCTACATCATTTTTACATTTACATTTACATCAGCAATGTGTAAAAGGCTCCAATTTCTCTACATCTTTGCCAACACCTCATCTGTCTTTTTTATTTTAGCCATCCTGATGGATGTTAAGTGGTATCTGATTTTGATTTTGATTTATATTTCCCTGATAGCTAATGATGTTGAAGAGATTTCCAGATGTTATTGGCCATTTGTACATCTTTGGAGAAATGGCTCTTCAAATCCTTGTTTGTATTTTATGGGTAAAGGACATAAAGAAAAATCACAATTTGTGGGGCTGGCCCGGTGGTGCACTGCTGCAGTGCGCCGCTTGGGAAGTGCGGCTGCGCTCC
>NW_007731650.1:118271-123352 GCF_000696425.1 Galeopterus variegatus
AAAAATGTAATATATATGGAATATATATTTATACTATATATAAATTTATTTACACAATGTAATACTATTCAGCCTTAAAAAAGAATATTCTGTCATTTGTGACAACATAGATGAACCTAGAGGACATTATGCTAAATGAAATAAGCCCGGCACAGAAAGACAGATACCACATGACTTCACTTATATGTGGAATCTAAAAAAGTCAAACTTGTAGAAATAGAGAGCAGAATGGTGGCTATGAGAGGCAGGGGGGTGGTTGATGGACAAGGAAAGGGGAAATATTGGTCAAAATATACAAGTTTCATTTAGGAGAAATATATTCTGGTGATCAGCGTAGTGACTATAGTTAATAATAATGTATTACATATTTTATAATACTAAAAGAGTGGATTTAAATGTTCTCAGCACAAAGAAATTATAAGTATTCAAGGTGATAGGTTAATTAGCCTGATTTGATCATCGCACAATGTATACATGTATCTAAACATCACATTGTACCTTGTATGTATATACAATTGTTGTCAATTAAAAATAAAATAAAAACTTTAAAAAATCAACTCACCATAAATGTAAAAGTTTATTTATGGATTGCTAATTTTATTACATTGATTTATATGTTATCCTTACGCCACTACCAACCACACTGATTACTATAACTTTTTAGCAAATTTTAAAATTGGGAAGCATGAGCCCTCCAACTTCCTTCTTTTTCAAGATTGCTTTGGCTACTCAGGGTACCTTATATTTCCATATGAGTTTTAGAAACAGCTTGTCTATTTGTCCCAAAAAGGCAGCTGAAATTTTGATAGAGATTGCACTGAATTTGTAGATTAAGCTGGGGAATAATGTCACCTCAACAACATTGTTTTGCTGGATTGGGTCATTTTTCTATAAAGGAATTGGCACAGATGGCAAAATTTGAATGGGGAAATAAGCCAGTCAAGGAAAGAGAAATACCACACGTTCTCACTTATAACTGGGTGCTAAGAAAGACAGAAAGAAAAACAACGAAAGAAAAGACCTAAACAATTCCTTGAGTGGGGGTGAGGCAGCCAGAGGGAAGGATAGGTTGGGTAAAGGACATAAAGAAAAATCACAATTTGTGGGGCTGGCCCGGTGGTGCACTGCTGCAGTGCGCCACTTGGGAAGTGTGGCTGCGCTCCCGCCGAGGGTTCGGATCCCACATACAGACCAGTTCCTGCTCACTGGCTGAGCGAGGTGCGGGCGGGCGCAGCACCGAGGATTGCGATCCTGTTGCCGGTCCTGGTCTGGTGCAGGCGCGACACTGAAGGTTGCGATCCGTTGCTGGACACGAAAAAAGACAAAAAGGAAAAAAAAAATCACAATTTGTAATAATAATAATAAATGTATAATAATATTTTTTGAAAATTTGAATGGGGCCTTGAGGTGAAGAACTGTGAAGTTCTTCGATCTATTCTTCTAACAGTTATTTCAAAATTAATGGTTAAAAATTTTAAAATGTGTTCTTCCTGATTGTTATGCAAAGCAGGTACTAGTAGTCTTACTTCTTATTAAGGAGGCCAACCTCCAAAGGAGCAAGATCAAGGCACAGCAGTGACTTCAGAATGTTAAATATCACTGAGAATATGGAAAGAATATGGTACCCAGGCTGAGTTCTTAGGTAAATTCTCTCAAATAAATCCCAGTGTTCTCTCCACTTTCCCCATCCCCAACAAACACTGAAAATATTTCAGAATTCTTTAAGAAACGAAACCCCAATATTATAGTGACATTTTAAGGTTTTTTTTTGTTTTTTTTTTTTTTTCAATATAAACTTAGAGCTGCCTAAAAGGTCTTGCTTACATAGGAAGAAAAGATGACCACATGTTGAAAGACATTTCTGGAAAGAGCTCAAGTGACTTTGTGTCCAGGAATTCCCAGTTCCAAGATTCTGCAACATTTCCTTTCCCATAGGTAGGCACTTAACCCTTGCACGCACATCAGCAGGTCCCAGACTCTAGAGCCAGTTTTCACCAGAAGCAGAAGAGGCTTAAGCCACCCATCATCCCACCTAGCCTAGTCCTCTGACACCCACTGTAGAGTCACTCTTAATGTTAGTACTCCTCTGACCTCGTGTCTAAAATCTTGAGATTCAGTTCTCTTCTTGGGCTTCAGCTCAGATAACAACCTTATGCCCTGACCTTGAACATGCCTTGTTATGGGCCTGGAACTCTATGGTAACTTGCTCCTTCTTGCATCCTCTTTTTCTCCTTTCCTCCCTTCTGCATTCACACCCTTACAAGTAGAGCCAAGTGTCTGAGGCTCTGATCCAGACAGCTCCCTCAAATATGATTTACCTCACTGAATCTCTGTTTCTCTTTCGAGGGAGCAAAGACGGTACCTATTACTTCATGTTGGACCTTAGATGACTACTATTTATTGGGCATTTCGGGATAGCTATGACCTTAAGAGAACTGATGCCTCTCAGTAGAACCATGATGTCTAAGAGGTAGGGTTTTTGAGACATTACTCTGTATTCCAATATAAATTTTAATTTAATCAGAAACCTTGGAAATATGATTTAACCTCTCTGAGACTCATTTCCCCTCTGTAAAATAGACATAGTAATACTTACAGATTCCACTAGAGCCTGTACAATATGAGTTTCCATGACAGTAGAGGAGGGGAATGTTTGGACAACTAACTGGAAAGGGTGGTACACAAGCAGCAGTACATAATAGAGGCTTGAGTTCACCAGGCTTTTTGAAAGATTTCTCAAGAACAAATTACTAATGTTTAACAGGCTTTCTCTTTCTTTTCTGATATCTGTAGTTCTATTGGACTCTCCTCAAGAAATGCCATGGACTATTCTAAAGTTATACTTAATTGAAGAGTTGGGCTCACTAAGAAGGAATAGTGGGACTGAGAAGGAGGCTCTTAAATAATTCACATTACTTGGATATTTCTGCTTAATCTCTGAGATGATCCCAGAAAAGACTGTCAGTGAGTGAAGGCCACCTTCTCTCAGGGTCAAGGAATGATAGACACTTGCAGTTAGAAATGGGATGTTAGAAATAATCTATACCAATATTTTACCTCACCTGGGAAACTTACAAAATAAATTTTTAAAAAATTTTTTTTAATTTAAAGAGAGGTCTTAAATAGGGTTCCCAAAGAAAAAGTAGTAAGTAACATTAAACATTTCTCTTATTTTGTCCCATAAAGACAAAAACTTTATTACAGCCTAATTCTTGAATTTGGGAACTTCCCATTTAGACTAGTGATTTTCAAATTACTCCAAGTAACTCAGAAGTTTTCATGAGCATGACTCAGGGATCATGACGGGGAGATGGGAACTAGGAAAGCAGGCTAACACATTCCCACAGCAACTAACAGAGCACCTCTGTGATGTGTTTAATATATTATGTTTCTATTTATATTAGTTCATTTCTGTTGCTTATAACAGAATATCTGAAACTGGGTAATTTATAAAGGAGTGAAATTTATTTCTCACAGTTTGGAGGCCAGCGGATGCTTCTGGTGAGGGCCTTGTTCTTGCTGGAAACTCTCTACAATGAGGCAGGGTGTAAAATGGTGAGAATGGGCTAAGCAAAGAGTTAACCTTCTCACTTGCTGTCCTTTTAAAGCCATCAGAACCACAACCATTATTCCATGAATGGATCAATCCATTCACCAGGACACAGTCCTCACAATCTAATCATTTTTTAAAGGCCCCACCTTTCAAATGCCATAATTGGATTTCTGACCCTTTTAACACCGTTACAATGGAGATCAAGTTTCCAATACATGAACTTTTGGGGGACACGATCGACCCATAGCACTATATAATATTTTCTAACTCCACTACTTACTCTTGTAACCTTGAACAACTTATTTAATCTCTCTGTACCTCACTTCATTCATTTTTAGTCTTGGTAGTAATAATACTTGTCTCATAAACTTGTTTTAAAATTTAAATGAGTTAATACACATACAGCAGATATAACAGCACCTGACACACAATATGTGTTCAGTAAGTAGTCTTACTCTTATTGCTGTTTTTATTAAAGAAAGTGCTTTGCTGCTTAAAAGGAAAGGTTTGCAAATATGAATGATGGATTATCCTGACATTCAATAAAGGAATCACTTCTTCAGGCTTCCTGACAGGTATTCACCTGGCTTCCAATGGAACAGTTAAAATGATGGGGTGCTCATTACCTCCAGTCATTTTCAAAGATCTCTGATCATCACAAAGTTACTTTTTCTATCATGACAAGATCTATTATGTCCAATAAGACCACGAATATAGATTATTTGCTTATTTTACAATAGTCCTAAAGGATTTTCTGATTCTTTTCTTCTCTAGACCACTGTCACCATCATCATCTTCATCATCATGGTCATTGTCATCAAATACTAACATTTGTTGGGAACTTACTATAAGCCAGATCCTGGATAAGTGCTTCCCATATAAAATCTCATTTAAAACTCACAACAAGCTTATGATGAAGGTGCCATTATTAACCTTATCCTGAAAGCTCATTTAAAAAATTATTCTGGTATTTGTTGAAACAGGAAGACATTTTTGAAGACTATTACAATAGGAGTATTGTAATAGGAGGGAAAATTGAGCTCAACTCTGAACACAACAAGGATACATGAGAATTTTTAGCTAAGAGAATGGTGGGGGATGGGTAATTGAATAAAAATTTACTTAAGAGAAGACATCAAGGGTAGGGAGATTCTTGCTAAAGGCAGGCCAAAGACTTATATATCAGAGGTAAGGATGAGGAACTTGATCAAATATCAAGGATGATCAGATATCAAGGATTTGGGGATGATTTATCAGGATTCTTTGCTAAGACTGGAATGGGCAGGCAAAGGACAAAATGGGCACCAAGGCCAAGGCTTTGTCAAACAGAGGATTCGGTAGAGTCATGAAGAGAGCCTTTATCAAGCTCTTTTTTTGAAGGTAGTTGCAAAGTTTCTCATTGATCATGGCATTCCCAAGGTGCAATACAGTCTTAAGACAGAGTAAATGCTCATTAATATTTATTGAATGATCAAATGAAGATTTAAAAAAGCCCTAAAATCTAAGGCTTAAAGCAGATAAGTAGCTT
>NW_007731650.1:123778-124607 GCF_000696425.1 Galeopterus variegatus
CTCATTAATATTTATTGAATGATCAAATGAAGATTTAAAAAAGCCCTAAAATCTAAGGCTTAAAGCAGATAAGTAGCTTGCACAAGGTCATATAGAGAATATTGACACTGGCAACAAATTCAGGTCTGCAAGACTCCGAGAGTTTCAGTTCTCCGGAACATTATGATGCTTGTCCCCAGACCATCTCAGCACAAGTTCCAGATATCTTTATCCTTTTGAAGGGAAACAAATGTGGATTTCAGTCCCTCAGCCTTAGGCACTACTTCCATTAGTGGTACAGACAGTGTTTTCCAACTCTGTCTACCACAACTGCAAGAGCTACTTCCAAGCTTTTCTCACAGAGTCACTCTATTTAAAAATTGGCACATTCCGAAATAAGTGTTCTTGTAGTCTTTATCAAATACTTCAAATGAAGCATAGTTTAATAAAAACACAATTAAACTTATGTAAGCCATGGCTAAATGATTTATGGTGGCTTGTCTATTGGAAGTTATTGTATCAAATGGAAGACGTCACTGGCCATGTATGTACTGGGGCTCAGGACAAAATTACTATCTCATTCTTGACCCATCAGCCTGGTATTGGAGGGAAGCAGCATGGGCAAAGCTTCAGAGACAGCTGAGTCATTAGATCTAAGCATAGCTAAGATGACCACATAGCTCCTTACTGTCGGCTTTGAAGAGGCCAACAATCTTCTCCTGAGGGCTTTTGATATAGAAGTTTTCACTAGAGACCTTGAATAACATGAGTGCTCACCTGCTCCACCCGTTATAACATTTCCCCAAATGCAAAGTTTTGGGAAAGTTATTCCTCTGATTAAGAGCATTGA
>NW_007731650.1:125250-133353 GCF_000696425.1 Galeopterus variegatus
TTATAACATTTCCCCAAATGCAAAGTTTTGGGAAAGTTATTCCTCTGATTAAGAGCATTGATCATTGCTCGTTTCTGCTGAATCACGACTTTGGTGTAGATACCTCTTCTCTCTGCCCAGTCTGGAGTCTCAACTGGCAACACCTCCCATTTGATTCTGGAGAGAGGAGGAAGGGAGGTTAGGTATGGGGAAATAACAAAACCTGTAAAGCTGCCATGCTAATCACTGTTCCTGGAAAAACTAGTATAACAAATAATATGCAGTAAACTCAGTGCAATTACTTAAATTCTTTGAGATTCCACTTTCTCATCTGTATGACAAGTAAAAAATCATAATAACTCTCTGACAGATTTGTTATGAAGATCAAATTATACAAGAGATGTGAATGTACTCATAAACATTTAAGCCTGCAAAGAAATAAGGCCATGGGTAAGTTTTCAGAATCAAAATGGAGTCACTTAAGTCAAATCCTAAAAATAATTGAGTCAGGAGGCCGTGGGGGGTGGATCCTCAAGTATGTCTGCTCAATAACAAGGACTATCACAAAAGACTCTACCAAAATCACAACCTTGCACAAAGGCCACAACAACCTTGCACCAAAAATACTTCTACAAGCAATTGCTTGTTCAACCTTGAACTAACGCCACCCTTGTTACTGATCAATGTAGCCAAGGATAATTGCTTCAAAACAACTTATGAAATGTTCCTCATTTTACCTTTAAAAATCTTTGTCTTCTTTCACCTCTCTGAATATGTCCATGGTCCACCATGGTATGCATATTTCAGATTATAATCCCTGTCATTCACTCCCAAATAAACTCTTTTGTTAGAGAACCTTTCTCCCTGATATCTTAGGTTGACAGAAACAATATATGGAAAGAATGACAGTTTTATAGTGTCTCATTAGCTATTGAAATGGCATGTACAATTACCTGTCTTACACAAGAAAGGAACACCCATGCCTAGCAGACATTTCTGACCTGTTTCTGATGTGCTTTCCAGATGTTACTTGAAATAGTTATTTCAAAACTGAGCCAGAAACTCGACAATATATATGGCAAGGATGTGAGTGAGCTGGGCAGGCACCAGAAGGTCACTTCTTTTGCCTACATCTCACTGTCTTGACCACTTCAGCACCATGAGAGCAACAGCCTTTGTCCTGCTCTTGGCTCTGGCACTTGCAATGATGTTCAGTGAGTATCTCTCTCATAATACTGCCCCTGCCCTGATACCAATAGCTCATGTCATCTTCTGCCCACATAACTCTGGGATACACTTATGACATAGATGAGGGAAGCTTTTGAAATGTATTTTTATCTCTACCAACAAATACTAAATCATCTCAGGGGTTATGTGGATGTTAATGGTTAACTGAGGCCAAATGCTAATGCATACAAGCACTTTGTGTAACTTCTTAGAGAGGTGATCATCCAGACTCTGCTGTGACTTGATATCTCCATTTATGGGGACTTCATTTTTTTCATAAAACAGTACAATCCATTGTTTGGCAGCATGAGCTATTATTCTTCTTCCATTATTGAGTTAAAATCTGCCTTCCTAGAATTTTAAACCACTGGTCCAACTTCTGCCACTCCCTAAATTTAAGACTCACTTGTTTATCTTTAATATTTACTGAGCTCTGGTTATAAAGTACAGAAGAATAAGACAAACTCCTTATTATCATGGCAGCCTTTTCATCCCTTTGACTGCATTCCAATCCCACCCCAAAGAAGAAAGAAGAAAGGTCTATGTTAAGTTTCAACCTTTGATATTATGCTGATACATTTATATTTTTGTAACAAGCTGAGAGCTGAAAGATGAATCAAAGTTTATTTTTCTAACAAGTTTATGTTCTTCCAGAGTTTAATTTAATATTGCTTTATTTTTGTTTTTCCTCCAGGTATAGAATGTGCCACACAGAGGCAACAGGTTAGTACATCCATCTTGATATAAAGTCCTACATGTAAGTTTAAAGCCAGTATTAGTAAGGAAATATTTGCTACTATAGATTTACTAAATTTCTATGTCTGAAAGTTTACTTCTTGAATATCAAGAAACTGGATTTGTTTCAAAAATGATAGACAGATCTCTCTAAAATGGAGATGGTAGAACAAAGTGGTTAGACACTGGCATAAGAGTTATGAGTTATAAATTCCTGGGTTTAAATCCCAGCTCTTTGATTGTGTGGTCATGGGCACAAGAACTTAACTCATAAGATTATTACAATGCTTAAAGCCATGATATTTCAAAAGGGCTTAGCATAATACCTGGCACATAGCAAAGTTGAATAAGGACAAGCCATTATTCTTATGTTTTAAATGGTCTTTGTTGTCTATCTTAGAGAATAAAGATATTAATTTAACCTTTTCTTCATGACTCAGATTAATATAATGACAATTGTTGAGAAAATCTAAGTAGTAAAAATTTTAACCCAGTACTCAGGCAATTTGGGTCCTAGTCTAAGCTCTGTTACTTTGTAGCTATGCGACCCTGGGGCCTGGGCAACTTCTTTCACCTCTTTGAGTGCTTTATCTATTAAAGAAACTAATATGAATAAGACTATACATTTTGGAGTCAGACAGGCATGAGCTCAGGCCATCCATCCTTCATGACTTAGTAGCTGTGAGAGAACGAAAAAAGTTAATGAAGGTTAAGCACTTGGTAGTTTCCTGGTCACATTTTATCTAACACTGGCTCTGAGGTTTGAGAAGGCAAGGAGAGGAAGTGATATCATTCTGGTATATGCTTACCATGGGGCACTGCTCTTTCTATTTTGATGCACCAGCCTGTGAAGTCCTCCTGCCACTATTCTATGTTTCTTAATCTTTGCATTGGCAGCACACAGCTCAGCCTAAAACTTAGGAGGTGCATGGAGGATAGCAACTAACAAATGTATTAACTAATTAATGGAGCATATCTGGGGTAAAAGAAGAATTCAACTTTATCTCTGAGCATATTCCAGTCTATCCAAATAGAGACATCCATCAGTTAGTAAAATATCATGTCTGGAACTCTAGAACAGAATGAGCTGAAGACGCAGTCTTTTGTATAGAGCTGGGGTTTGTGTAGGCATGGAAGTAAAGCCAAAAGATAAAAATAATAGCTATTATTGATTCAGTATTTTCTATGCCATGTAGTGCTAAGCATTATACACGTATCTTCTTATTTATGTATTTTTTACTTCAGTCTCGCTATGTAGTTATTATAACCTTCATTTTGCAGGTAAAAAAAACTAAGACAGGTAAAATAGTTGTCATAGAGTCATAGAGTCAGGATGTATTTGACTTTGCTGTCTACACTCTTCAATATGCTCATAGATAAAATATCCAAGCTGATGTGCTCCCTGTGGGAACCTGTCTACCTGTTTTGGGAACTTGTCTCCCTGTTCCCACAGGCAGCACCTCACCTTGGCTTTGTGCCAGGAATTCAGAACAGTGGTTTTCAGCTCCAATGTTAAGATACATTTGTCTGTCTATGTGCTGGTGAAGTGTGTAACAAGTAACTCATTACCAATAATTAATGGTAAAAGTTGCTAATGATGTACTAGTTCTTAAAGTTATAGTAGTTATTGCTACAATATATCTCACACTTGCATTCATATTGAGCTTTTTAAGTGAAAGAGAGAAATAGCATAATAATTCATACAGAAAATATATCACATTTCTGTGTGCTCCCATGAGGATGGGTTCATGTGTGAATATGCCATGAGTGAGAACTGATTCAACCAGAATAGTGGGAACAATTCTATTTTTAAATAAATTACAATTTGATAACCAATTACCATAAGGATGTTTATCACTCATGATTTTATATCTGACATAAAAAAAATCTTTACACTTTGTATATCTCAAAGGGGTTAAACGAGCACCAACAATTGAAATAAGAAACAAATGCATTGAGAGCATTTTAAACTTACTTGGAAAATCCTAAATCCTGGGAATTAAGATTTGATTGAAAGAATTAAATGTTTTTAATGTTTTTCAGGTTGATTGCAGTTATTATAAAAAGTTACCAAAAGGAGAAGAGATATTTTGTAGTGCAATATATGACCCAATTTGTGGATCTGATGGGAAAACTTATAACAATGATTGCTTATTTTGTACTAAAGTTAGGTAAGTACTGAAATATTCTCTTTTCAATATTTAAGGTAAAATTTTGTGTTAAGACAAATATATATCAATTACAGAAGTGGTTTAGGACACAAGGGGTATGTGAATTATCTCACATTGACTCTAAATAGAACCCTCCAATTTATAGAATTTGAGAGTCCCTGGTGCCATTGTATCTCTACTTATTCTGGCAGTAAGAGTGAATCAGAAAGTCCTAGAATTTCCAAGTGAGAAGAAAACTTATGGTCATCTAGTTCAATCTCCACCCGGTGATTTATTGCTTAACCTCCTTCTACAAAAAAAAGTCACAAACTAGCTCAGAGTTCATGCTTGATTATTTCCAGGGACAAGTAACATCCCCCCTCCTAAGCATGCCACTCCACATCTGTTAGAATGAGCCATGTTTATTGCTCACCTTCAGCAACTAGGTTCGGATATATCAGAATCCCCTAACAATTGGCACAAAAAGGTACAGTATCAGAAAAACTGGAAGAACTTGTTCTGTTTCAGAGTATGGTTTTTCAACAAAATATTTGTTGGAGCTATAGTAAAAATTACATCGAAAACTTAAGTACCAAAAGTAGTTTATAGATTACAAAGGAATCATCTCCCAGATATATTAACATCAGCTCAAAAAACATGAAATGATGAATGATATACTAGAATGTGTAGAAACATATGGGTCCTTTTAAATATTTTCAAAATATACATTAAATAAAAACAAGCATGTAATATACAATGATACTTCAAAGAGTTCATGGAAAATAAAAGATAAAATTAATCTTTCCCTGAACTTTTTGAAGTACCCTTGTATGTGGCATATTGTTCTGGTTCTTTTTTTAATAAGAGAAAAAATTACAATCTTTTATGAAAAGAAGATTCTAAATGAGTATTTCCTTTAAATTAAAAAAGAAAATCCATTCAATATATTGTTCTGGTTCTTTTTTTAATAAGAGAAAAAATTACAATTTTTTATGAAAAGAAGATTCTAAATGAGTATTTCCTTTAAATTAAAAAAGAAAATCCATTCAAAACGTTTTCAGGGATATAAATGGATTGTGATGTATTTTGAGCACTGTCCTTATGTAACCAGAACCAGTTTCAAAAATATTCCTAAGTTGCAGTCACTCCTTTTAGAAGATTTAATAAGCAGGGAGACTTGAGTACATTTTTAGGGAATCCCCTAACAATTGGCACAAAAAGGTACAGTATCAGAAAAACTGGAAGAACTTGTTCTGTTTCAGAGTATGGTTTTTCAACAAAATATTTGTTGGAGCTATAGTAAAAATTACATCGAAAACTTAAGTACCAAAAGTAGTTTATAGATTACAAAGGAATCATCTCCCAGATATATTAACATCAGCTCAAAAAACATGAAATGATGAATGATATACTAGAATGTGTAGAAACATATGGGTCCTTTTAAATATTTTCAAAATATACATTAAATAAAAACAAGCATGTAATATACAATGATACTTCAAAGAGTTCATGGAAAATAAAAGATAAAATTAATCTTTCCCTGAACTTTTTGAAGTACCCTTGTATGTGGTATATTGTTCTGGTTCTTTTTTTAATAAGAGAAAAAATTACAATTTTTTATGAAAAGAAGATTCTAAATGAGTATTTCCTTTAAATTAAAAAAGAAAATCCATTCAAAACGTTTTCAGGGATATAAATGGATTGTGATGTATTTTGAGCACTGTCCTTATGTAACCAGAACCAGTTTCAAAAATATTCCTAAGTTGCAGTCACTCCTTTTAGAAGATTTAATAAGCAGGGAGACTTGAGTACATTTTTAGGTTTTATTGGTGAAGTTTGGATGCTAATGAAATGCCTAGGGCTCAGCATTTCTCATTTGTTGCTATTTTTTTCTCTACAGGAGAACAGACAACAAGCTTAAATTTGTACATTTTGGAAAATGTTGAATCTGTCTCGTGATTCCAAAATATCTTTTAATACATCTATTCACATTTCTTTTCCCATATAATCTATACCACATTGTCTAATCTTTTCACCATATGTTGATTTCTTTGTGGAATAAAGTAGACCTAAGGGAAATAAATGCATATCTAACTGGTTTTGGGGGTGTGCTGTTGAATCTTCTACATTTGTTTTACATTTTAGTGATGTCTAACAGACTATTTTACAGAGAAAAGGGGGCCAGGTAAGATCAGTAATAGGAACCAGAAAATCAAAGGCCCTAAAGTTGATACATTTCCCTTACCCAGGCTGGGAATATACCCCCTGTATGTTACTTAGTTCTTGCATATTCCTGAAATGTGAACAGATAGACGAAGACTTCAGAAACAAGAATCAGAAAATACTACTTTGTTAGATGTCTCTTGTGTTTAAGACACTGAGAGCTGTTCTGGATTGGGACTGCTCTCCAACTC
The DNA here is from genome assembly GCF_000696425.1 of Galeopterus variegatus. Lineage (NCBI taxonomy): Eukaryota > Metazoa > Chordata > Mammalia > Dermoptera > Cynocephalidae > Galeopterus > Galeopterus variegatus. The sequence continues at coordinate 131,756 of NW_007731650.1, forward strand.
TTCCTACCAAAGGACATGTCTATAAAATGTGGCTGGTAAAATGTAGCCAGTGAAATTGTGTGAGTTCCCATGTATTAGTTGAGGTCTTTGATGTCACTAAGGCCTAGGACCTGAAACTTATCCCACTATTATATCATAAATTATATCTTATCTCACTATTATAAGTTCCTTAAAGGGCAGACAATGTGCCTTATGAATCTTTGTAATCCAGTTGTGCATCAATCAACAGACATCTATTAATTTCTGCTTTATCTTGGAGAATACAATGGTGAATAGGGCAGTCTTGGTCTTGCCCTCTAGGAGCTTATATACCATGAGGAATTTGCTAGCTTGCTACAGCATTTTGCATGCAAGTGATACACAAATATGTTCAATAAAACTGAATTGAAATTAAGCAACATTTTTACCGGATTATAGCAGAATCACATTATATGTGCATTTTACATACGAAAATCTAACTAGGTATTATCTGCAAAGAGGGAGAAAGAAATAAATAGAGTTAAGCCCTTTTGACTTGTGTTTGGTCACACAAATCCATCAGAGATTTTAGGATCAAGACTGTCAATCACAATGACCTGTGCTAATTTCCAAAGAATTCAAGTAGAATGGTGTTTGTTGTTGTTTATTTTCTTCAGTTTTCTCTTTTACTTTTTTTTTTTCCTTTCTGGCTTCCTGAATGATGTAAGAGCATCACCAGGATCACTTAAAACACTCCTCAAAGAAACCCTTTAAAGAAATATTAACTTACACTTTATTCATTCAGCTTTTTACCAAATATTCATTAAACATCCGCTCTCTAACAGATGCTATTAGAAATGCATCAGCGAGCAAAGAAATTTTAAAAATTAGTCCTCTCTTCCCAGAGCTTTAAGTATACAAAGTAAGAATACGAACAATATATCAATCTAATATATATCCATGTGAAAATATTAGACTAACTTAGACTGGATAATCAGAAAAGACCTTGCTGAAGAGGTGACTTATAAGCAGGAATCTGACTGATGGGGAGAAGCTAGCAAAGGAAGATAGTTGTGTTTGTGTTGCAGGGAGCAAGTTGGAATGGGGCAAGGTCACCATGGAGTTAAGGAATGAGAAGCATCATTCCAAGCAGAGGGAACACTTGAAGACTGCAACATAGAAAACCAGCACAGAGAGTTGTTGGCCAGTTCATGTTTTTCAACCACTCTTCCTTCCTATTCTCTATCACCCACTCCTCAGAATCCATTTTCCAATTGCCTCCAGAGTGATATTTCTAAAACATAGAGCTCATCTCATCACTCCCTGCTAAAAATGCTTTAGTGACTCTTGCTGCCTACAGCCCCATCAATACTGGCCACCTCACTCTCCAACCTCATCATGCATCATGTTACATTCATGTTAGCTCTGTAAACATCTCTCTTCTGCTATGTTGCGAGTATAGCTGGCATGTAGTTGGTGTTCAATTAATGTCTTATAAATTAGCTGAATTAAATTAAAATGAATGGAATTTGGCTTCTATCAACAAGTAATCAAGGAAACAATGATGTCGTATGCCAGTTAGCCCTGGTCAAGTGTCAACTCCTGATCCAGCTCTGTCATTAGAATGTATGATATTTGTT
>NW_007731650.1:134183-135029 GCF_000696425.1 Galeopterus variegatus
CACCTCTAGGTTGTGATCTGTCATCTCTCCTCCTCTCCACTTTACCACTTCCAGAAATGGGGTGCATTGGCAGATACTCCCAAACACTGGAAGAATTCTGTTATGATCCCTGGTTGTCCTGTCTCCCTGATTGCCCTACCTCTGTTTTGGTTGCCCATCTGGGCTCCAGTTCTTTGGGGGGTTTTTTTGTTTGTTTTTATCTATGAGATCCACAAACCACTTCAACTAGCATCTGTTTGCTGCCACACCCTTTAGATGTTAACTTGTCCTCCCTGTCAGACTGGAATTATTCATGAAGCCTACATAATATAATGATTAAGATTGGGGTGGGGGTGGGAGGCTTTGGAGGTGGAAAGCTCTAGGGCTTGCCACTTCCTAGTAACCTTGGGTTAACCTCTAAGTTTCAGTTTCTGCATCTCAAAATGGGGACGACAGCAGTTCCTTACAGATTGGCATAAACTAATGTACATATAGTGCATAATATTGTGCCTGGAATGTAATTAGTTAACAATAAATTGTAGATTTAAAAAATAATAACAACAAAAATCTGTGGCTGTCGTAATTTGTTCCCTAAGCACATGCTGGCTTTAATTTAGGTTCTGGCACCTCCTGGTCTTCTTTCCACCCGACTCTATCACAACCACTGCCCCTGCCTAACCCTGTCCTGAGATACAACATCACAAACCTCCTGTTAGAGCAGACCATCACTGTTACAGCCACAGAAGTCAGCAGAGTGGATTGACTGTGATAAAATGAGAATGCACAACACCCCCAATAGGGCCTTTGGAAGGCCTTTTTTTTTTTTTTTTTTAATTATCCTTATTTTTGGAATAAAAGAAAACTGTA
>NW_007731650.1:135420-140862 GCF_000696425.1 Galeopterus variegatus
ATAAAATGAGAATGCACAACCCCCCCAATAGGGCCTTTGGAAGGCCTTTTTTTTTTTTTTTAAATTATCCTTATTTTTGGAATAAAAGAAAACTGTATATATATATATATATCTTCTGGTTTTGAGCCCCCTGAAAGTAGGGGATTAGATCTTGTCCATCTTGGTATCTAAAATGGATATCTGTTGAAAGAAAGTGAGCCGAAATGCTGGGTACCGATCAAGCTTTACTAAAGGAAGAAAATCTGCCAGGCTGCACTCAAAATGGAGGACAGCACCAGTTGTGGGGGTGGGAGAGTTAATATGGACTGTAGGGTGCCAAGGGCTGGCTGATACAATCAAGGAGGGGCATTATGATAATGCGGAAGCTAAGTGACCAGGGTGGAGAACTGTGCAAAAGAGTTTCTGTTTCTTAGAAATCATGAGGTTTCTCGTAAAGGGAAGGGAGGAGGGGTTGGGGACATTTTGTGCTTGGCCTTGCCTAAAATGGCACCAGTTATGTTCAGAACCTATCATTTATTTATTTGTTTCTATACTGCCTGAGACATAGTAGGCAGTGCCTGACAGATATATATGACATATTTTAAACTGTCAGTGAAAACAACATCAAAACAAATTGTAGGCTGAATGTACTGACAGCCATGTATTAAATATCCTAATGGCATAAAGAGCCCCAAACTGAATTCTACACTGCCTGAAATAACAAAAGGAACCAGTATTACTTAGCCAAGGGCAGAGAATAGGAGAACCAACTCAATACCTCCACAGATGGAGAAATGTTTCTAGAGCCTGTGATTGCATGAGTTTCCTTGCTAGAAGAGAGGAAGATAGAGGTAGAATTGGGTGACAGCTGGTAGCCTGAGTAGCAGTAAAGAATGAGAGTTAGGGAAGAGGCATAGAAAAGCTTTCAAAGATAGAGCTTACATGCTATTCTTAAACTGAGTGATAGACATATGAGCATTTGTATTATTGTTATCATTATTTTTTAAACCAGATGTTTATTATATACATTATTAAATATGATTACTGTATGGAAAAATAGAGAAGAAGGTAAGGAAGACAAGGAGAAAAGTAGATGTTCCCAGATATAAATTGGCCCTAAATTTGAGAAAATCTGGTAAGTGAAAAGCATCAATATACTCATATTTGCCTTTAAGGCATTCTCCAATATATACAGGCCTCTTTGACCATTGGGACACTTTTCCCTCAAGGGACTTACTCTTCTCCTAAAATTGTCCTAAGCTGACCAGGGAACAAGCCTACAAAGGAGACCACTTTACAGAGAAAGTGATACAGGCTGGAATAGGGCATTTTGTTGCTCAACTGCCCTGAATATTTCCATTTTTTTCTGTGAAAGTTTCCATGAAGAGTAAAGCTAAGAATCAAGGGCATCTTCTGGCAGAAACTTTTGGTCAAAAAAGAGACCTCAAATATTAAATCAGTGATTCAGAAATCCAGAGATTTCTGAATATCACAGACCAATCACATTTCCTCTTATAATTATTTAATGCAAAATAAAGTAAAAATCACAATAGAAAGCCAAGACAAAAAATCAATTGCAACCTTTAAGAAATCTTCTCATTATTTTACCCCTTATCCATATATAGATACAAGTTGCATATATTGGTAACAATATCATAAATATAATTTTGTATTCCATTCTGCTTAATGTTAAACCATAAGAATATTTCAATTTTTCTTTTGTCTTTTTTACTTTCCTCCCCAAACAATAGCCTCCTAAAATAACCAGCACTAAGAGAAATCTTAAAATTAAAAAAGTAACTATCACAGTACTAATGTAGGATTGTAAATTTTGTTATATAAAGACACTAATAAAAATTATCATTTACTTTCATAATTATTTTATAATATGAAATAATAGTTGTAATCTGGCACCATCTTTATTACTAAATGGTTCTTATTTTTTCTCATTCTGCCTCAGAATAGCCTAAAGTCTGTTCTGAACCAGGCACCGGCGTTTAAGAGCCACTCACAAAGGGCAGTGTTCCTCAAACGGCTTTGTAAGGAACTCTAGGAAGTCTCCGGGGTTGCTACAACAGCAGAATGAAGAAAAAGCAATCCCAACAAGTTGGGCTCCTCTACTCCCACTTCAATTAAGAGATTCTTCTCTTTTTTATATATTTTTACAGTGTGTTACAGAACGATTCCCTAGTTTTACCACTGGCTAGCTGTGTGAATTTAGGCAAGGTTTTAATTTCTCTGGATCATCTTCCTTCCTTATCAGTCACTTTGGTATTCTGTTTGTACCCACTTTGTGGAATTTGGGTAAGTATTAAAGAAGCCCACGAATGAGAATTGCTTAGAATATTCCTGGCGCATGAGAAGCATTATTATTACTGTTTAAACCTATTCTGTTTGTACCCACTTTGTGGAATTTTGGTAAGTATTAAAGAAGCCCACGAATGAGAATTGCTTAGAATATTCCTGGCGCATGAGAAGCATTATTATTACTGTTTAAAAAATACAAAGCACTGATGGCTATAATCCTCACACTGAACACAGACGGGAGTTTCCTTGCAGGGTTTCTAACAGATATGCCTGTATCTTCTTGGATTCCTTGAGTGACCAGGAGCTCACTTCTTCCTAAGGTAATCATTAATGAGGAACTATCATTATCAAAAGTTCTTATTTTTATCAAGACCAATCAAGCTAAATTGACTTCATATTATTTACCCCCTCATTTGTCCTAAATATAGCCCTGGGGACCACAGAGAAAAAGTCTAATTGAGAACCCTCTTGATATCTTTAAGACCTTGTGTACCTCTTGAGTTCACTAATATTTGTTGAAGAAAAAAATTTGTACCAGGTCCTGTACTAAATGCATTATATCGTGATCTCATTTAAATTGCAAAACAACCTATGAATACAGACCTTTTAAAAATCACAAGATTGTAACTTCTTGAAGATAATTTTTATAAAATTAACCATGGTATATCTACCACCTACTTTAGTTATGGAACATAATAGGAATTTTTTTTAAAAGTAATAAATTAATAAATGAATTTTTTTCTCACCTTATGAAAATGATATTTAGTGAAGACAAATATGTTGTCCAAGAGAAACAGGAAATGGTAGAGTTATAATTAAGAGCACTGTTTGACTTCAGAACTCAAGTGTTTCTTTCTTCTTCTTTTTTTTTTTTTTGGCAGCTGCCTGTGCAGAGGTCTGAACCCTTGACCTTTATGTTATTAGCACCATGCTCTAACCAAGAACTCAAGTTCTTTAACACTGCTACACTGTGCTCCCTAGGCAACATCATAATCCCTACCCCCATAGCAGCTCATCTAAACAGATTCTGGCTATCTTTATTCATTTACAGGGAAATAAATGTGAGGTCTTTGTTGCCCAGCCTTTTCAGGCCATGGGCACTATGTTCATTAGTGTTACAGAGAGTGCCATCAAACCCAAAAGGCAAGAGAAACTGCCAGTGGTCTTGTCACAGAGCCATAGAATGGCTCTTTGAAAACACCATTTTGCATAGTCAAAGTCCTTGCAACTTTCTGCAAAGGGCATAAATGAAGAACATTTTGTTAAAATTTTTATTCAAGATAACTAAGTTACTTCCTAATGTTTGGCATAGAAGTATAAATGTTGCCCTTCTATTGGACAATGGCAATGCAGTTGAAGATCACTAGCTAAGTGTGCCAATGCAGTTGAAGATCACTAGCTAAGTGTGCCCCTCGAGACTGAACACAGTGTAGGTCTCTAGTTCTTCATCATTCAAAATGCACTTGGTCTTCAAGTGCATCATTCAGAATGCACTCCAACAGGGTTAGACCTGTTTGGAGACAAGGATATTATGGCCAAAGCATCAGGGACAGCCCAGGTTCTGCACCATTAGATTCTTAACATATCCACAAGGATCCTCATCCTAGTGATTAAGAATGCCAGTGATCTTCCCTCTGAAAAACTTAAATAAGCTTCCAACAGAGAGCAGGTAGATTCATAGTAGATGTCTGGCCAATGTGAGAAATGCCCTCACCTGTTCAATGCCAAAGAATGGACACGGAGACATGAAATATGGGCAGGCACACCCAAAACAGTTACAGCAAGTAATTTATTCCCTAGTGCGTAAGTCCCTCCCCCAGTTCCTCACCAGCCAAGTACTATGCGGTGTACAATCTTCCCAGACATCTCCTAAGTTTGATTATTTCCTTATAAGGCATCCTCTTGTCTGGTGGAAAGGTGTGGGCTCAGGACAAGCCCAACAAAAAGGCCCACCAAATGTCCTGAGGAGGGAGAAGAACCAGGAAAAAAAGAACAAAGGGCTGGTGACCAGCTGACATCTTGAGAAGTCATTTTCGGCAGAGTGTATTTTCTGGGATTGCCACATCTGCAAGCTAGTTAAGCAACTTTTGTTGAGCTATTCTTGCCAATGAATCACTTAGGCTATTTTCTTATAGCTATCTCTCTCACTAGTTCCATTCATTGCACCACCAAATTCAGGGCTCTAGAGAAATTTACTCCCTACTGGAAAGCCTTGTCAACCAGGATCAGTGAATGGATTCCTCTGCTTTGTGACCAGTCTGGAACCTGACCTAAAGAGGAACCTGGGTAGGGCCAAGTCAGCTGGTGATGAGAGCCATACTGATTACTGCACCAGGCTCACATGAAATGGAGCTATTGCAAAAAATGAGTACTGAACCCAGACACCTGTTTTTAAGACTTATTTCAGATACTTACTAGTTCTGAGATCTTGGACAAGTTATTTANATTATTACTGTTTAAAAAATACAAAGCACTGATGGCTATAATCCTCACACTGAACACAGACAGGAGTTTCCTTGCAGGGTTCCTAACAGATATGCATGTATCTTCTTGGATTCCTTGAGTGACCAGGAGCTCACTTCTTCCTAAGGTAATCATTAATGAGGAACTATCACTATCAAAAGTTCTTATTTTTATCAAGACCAATCAAGCTAAATTGACTTCATATTATTTACCTCCTCATTTGTCCTAAATATAGCCCTGGGGACTACAGAGAAAAAGTCTAATTGAGAACCCTCTTGATATCTTTAAGACCTTGTGTACCTCTTGAGTTCACTAATATTTGTTGAAGAAAAAAACTTGTACCAGGTCCTGTACTAAATGCATTATATCGTGATCTCATTTAAATTGCAAAACAATCTATGAATACAGACCTTTTAAAAATCACAAGATTGTAACTTCTTGAAGATAATTTTTATAAAATTAACCATGGTATATCTACCACCTACTTTAGTTATGGAACATAATAGGAATTTTTTTTAAAAGTAATAAATTAATAAATGAATTTTTTTCTCACCTTATGAAAATGATATTTAGTGAAGACAAATATGTTGTCCAAGAGAAACAGGAAATGGTAGAGTTATAATTAAGAGCACTGTTTGACTTCAGAACTCAAGTGTTTCTTTCTTCTTCTTTTTTTTTTTTTTTTTTTTTGCC
>NW_007731650.1:141862-144551 GCF_000696425.1 Galeopterus variegatus
AAACTTAAATAAGCTTCCAACAGAGAGCAGGTAGATTCATAGTAGATGTCTGGCCAATGTGAGAAATGCCCTCACCTGTTCAATGCCAAAGAATGGACACGGAGACATGAAATATGGGCAGGCACACCCAAAACAGTTACAGCAAGTAATTTATTCCCTAGTGTGTAAGTCCCTCCCCCAGTTCCTCACCAGCCAAGTACTATGCGGTGTACAATCTTCCCAGACATCTCCTAAGTTTTATTATTTCCTTATAAGGCATCCTCTTGTCTGGTGGAAAGGTGTGGGCTCAGGACAAGCCCAACAAAAAGGCCCACCAAATGTCCTGAGGAGGGAAAGAACCAGGAAAAAAAGAACAAAGGGCTGGTGACCAGCCGACATCTTGAGAAGTCATTTTCGGCAGAGTGTATTTTCTGGGATTGCCACATCTGCAAGCTAGTTAAGCAACTTTTGTTGAGCTATTCTTGCCAATGAATCACTTAGGCTATTTTCTTATAGCTATCTCTCTCACTAGTTCCATTCATTGCACCACCAAATTCAGGGCTCTAGAGAAATTTATTCCCTACTGGAAAGCCTTGTCAACCAGGATCAGTGAATGGATTCCTCTGCTTTGTGACCAGTCTGGAACCTGACCTAAAGAGGGACCTGGGTAGGGCCAAGTCAGCTGGTGATGAGAACCATACTGATTACTGCACCAGGCTCACATGAAATGGAGCTATTGCAAAAAATGAGTACTGAACCCAGGAACCTGTTTTTAAGACTTATTTCAGATACTTACTAGTTCTGAGATCTTGGACAAGTTATTTAACTTCTTTAAGGCCCAGTTTCCTCCTCTATAAAATGAAAGTGATGGTAATACCCACCTCAGACTTATATGTTAACCAAATGACATAATATATGTGAACATGCTAAGAGTTGTTCATGCACACATTGAAATGTAAAATAGCTCTAATTTGGATCATATTATGTAATCATCTTTCACAAGGAAATCTTTTCCATGATTTATTGAGTCTTTTAAACCTGTTCCAGGGTCCTGTTCTGGGAAATAGCCATTTCTTAACAGGGATGTCCAGGATATAATGCAAGCCTTAAATGGGCTAAGCTGATAATAAAAGGTCACTTCTCTTGCCTCTACCTTACTTCCCTCAGCCACTTTCAGCATTTTGGGAGCAACAGGACCTCTTGATCCTACCACTTTCATTTATCTTCTTATCTGAAAGCCTGTGTCCAGGAAATCCTGGGATTCTTTCATCTCAAAGATGAGAAAGTCTGCTTTGTTTTTTTCATTTTAATGTATTTTTCTCTCTCTGTCAAGAAATCACTGAATCACATAATCCCTGGACCATAAAGGCCACCTAACCCAATATCCTACTATATAAGAAAGCTTCCTGTGAGGTCCCTGAAAAGTGATCATCATCTCTTCTATGCTTTGATGCAAAAACTCTCTTGCTGATAAAACTAGCCCATTATTGACCAGTCTGTATCACTGGAATATTCTTTTTTTTTGGAGTAGAAATCAACATTGATTCAACTCATCATCTGTGATGGACACAAGATAAAAGTTTAAAAATATATCAAGCATTTGTCCATTCCATATTTAGTGAGTACTAAATATGGCCTAGCATCATTTACTAAATTAATCTCTCATTTTGATGATCACCTTCCCAATCCACAGCCCTTTTTCCTGTACTCCAACCCCGACTACCCCCCAAAAGAGCAATCACAGTATTCCCACCCTTAAGCGAGTTGAACCTGATCATTATTTTGATTCAAATCTTTGAAGAGAACTCCATGTCAACAGGCACAGACTAAGAACTAAAGCAAATAAACATATTTCCCCCCCCCCAAATAAAAGATTTTGATTTTATTTTAGATGCAAAATGTGTCCCAGAGAAAATGGTCATTTCACAACATGCAGTATAGAATTACTCCTTTTATGTAATCTAAAATTTGAGATGACATCCTATCTCAAAATCAAAAGCATTTCCATGTATTTTTAATATATAAAAGATATGATTTAGACTCACTTATCCAGAATCATCAGAAATAAATTTGATATGATATGTAATTTATTACATAGCTAGCTATTTACCCCTTTGAATATTAAAGCTGGTTTCATTGAAAAAATTTTAGATTTAAACAATTACTAAGTTGAGTCAATGGAGCATAGTAACCAAGTTCACTGGCTACACAGTGAGACAGAATTTTTTTGGTTCCCAGCTTTGTCACTATGTGACTATGACAAATCATTTTAATTATCTGAACCTTAGTTTCCTAATTTATAGAATGAGGATAATTATAATAGCTACCTTATTAAATTGCTGTGAGCTTAAATGCTATAATTCTTGCAAAGAGTTTAACATAGCCCTTTGCACATAGTAAGAATTCTAGGATGGCTAGCTAGTGATATTAAAAAATGGTCATTTGTATCTTTATTTACTCATCAGAGGATGAAGAACATATTTTAACCTGATTCACTGTAAAAATTAATATATTTTAGAGAATTCTCATATAAGGTAATAAAAACTTTCAACTACTCGGCAAGCAATCTAAGCAACATCCTTACTTCTCTTTGAGGATGTGCCTCACAGTAAAAGAGTAACAAACTAGTATAGAAGTTAGGTATATATACTTTGAAGTCACTGGCTTAGGTTGAATTAATAGTTTTTCCACGTAGAAGTAGTAAAAATAA
>NW_007731650.1:145579-146723 GCF_000696425.1 Galeopterus variegatus
TGCTTGGGCATGAGGTGAACTGATGCTGAGAAATAGAAGGAGAGCATAGAGGAGAGGGCAGCTCTCTGCTGAACTGTTGAGGATGGAATGGAGAGAGAGAGAACAAAGAAGAAAAGTTAGGAGACATTTGGAAATGTTAACATGAATCTGCACAAGATCAATGAATAGGAGGATAAAGTAGGGCATGAGCAACTGGAGATAAATTTCAGTTGCAAACTATTCAATACAGTTGTTGAGGAACAGTCAAATACTTAGGATGCTGTTGAAGTTTTGGGTTTGGACAATTGGGTACCTGATGACGCTATTATTTCTCAGTCATGGTTTTCTATAAAACTAGGCACAGAATTTGTTGCCTTCAGTGTGTTCCAACCCTTCACACTTAATGCCTAATGCAGTCTTACATTTTGCAAGATATTGTCACTCTTGTTTCCATTAGAGTCTGTGGTTGTTCTTGGCCTGCACCATATCTTATGTAATTCCAGCACCCATATCACTGCCTGAATAACAGTAGGTACACAACATGTGGAAGAATAAATAAATGGTAGGTGCAAGTTGAGAGAAAGTTGAGTCAAATTTTGAACATCCTTAGGTTGAAAGTGCTGTAGAATATTCAGGTGGAGGTGTTCAGCAATCGATTAGAAATTCAGAACAGGAGTTCTGGGAAGGTAACAGATATCAATGCAGATTTTGTAGTCATGTTGGTGTATAATTGAAGCCAAAACTAAACATAATAACTAATATTTAGTCCTTACTAATTATAATACACTATACTAAGGACTAAACATGCTTGCTTGCTTTTATTATTTCTCACTACAAATGCATGAAGTAGGTGTGACTGTATCCACATTTTACAGACAAAGAATAAGAACTTGAAAATTTTAGTAATTTACAGAGGTTTACTTCTTTCATTTATCTCATAGGAAATAAAGACCAGATTTTTTTATTTAGAGAATGCCAGATTTAAGTGAAAAAGCCAAATCCTTGGAATCAAAAATAGCATTGAACAGTTAATATACATTATTAAAACTATAAAAATATTTTTCTTTGGGCCGGCCCGGTGGCGCACTCGGTAGAGTGCAGCGCTTGGGAGCGCGGTGGCGCTCCCACCGAGGGGTCGGATCCCACATGCAGACCGGGTCCCGCT
>NW_007731650.1:146935-147241 GCF_000696425.1 Galeopterus variegatus
GTGATCCCGTTGCCGGTCGCGGTACGGGCGCGACACCGAGGGTTGCGATCCCGTTACCGGTCATGAAAAAAGACAAAAAGGAAAAAAAAAATTTTCTTATAAGAAGCTGCCACTAGGAAAAGAGTGGTTATATGCCGAGCCCACGGAGCACTCAGGAGAGTGCGGCGCTGGGAGCGCAGTAGCACTCCCGTCACTGGTTTGGATCCTATATAGGGATAGCCGGTGCACTCACAGCACTCACTGGCTGAGCACGGTGCGGCCAGTCTCAAAAAGGACAAAAAAAAAAAAAAAAAAAAAAAAAAAAAC
>NW_007731650.1:148241-153447 GCF_000696425.1 Galeopterus variegatus
AAAAAGGAAAAAAAAAAAAAAAAAAAAGAAAGTAATACAATATGGAAAAGAGTGGTTATATATCAAAGATTATAAAGCTATAGGCAAAACTTATTCCCAAAACTAGCATTTTTGTTCCAAAGTTAAATATATAAATGGCTTCTTTTCCATATTTTTTTTTTATAAATAAACTTCATTTGGAATATATTTTTGGAATTTAATGTGTCATATATTTGCTCTAAGAAATAGTATTCTGCTGATGTATAGGATGTTCATATAAATTATGTTAGTTTTCTCATAGAATAAGCTGTTTGTTAAGATGAGCCAGAAAGTCATAAAGTATTCCATCATCAAATTCATTGTATAAATTCTCTCCCCAGGAAGCCCACCACATTGTCCACCAGGCCACATTGAATAGCTCTAGTGACAGGAAACTCACCTCCCTCTCAGTTTACATAACACATTTCTGAACAGCTCTGACAGCTAGAAAGAGCCCAGATTTTTTGTACCGTATGTCAAAAATTGGAAAATGGTTTAAGTATTTTGCTAAACCTAAGATAGTTTTGTTGTGCTAGAAGCTCCGAAGGAGGATCTGAAGAATTCATTATATAGACTAAAATAGATTAATAGATTCAAAGTGACTGTCTTAAAAGACACATTAGTACTATATCAAGAAACAGAATAAAGTTATAATTAAACCAGAAGAACATATCCTTTGTTTTAATTATTTCCAAAATGTATTATTTATGAAAGTAAACAAAGCATAAAATATATCTGGCAATTTAGTCAGGTCTTCTCAACCTCTGCCAAAAAGAATAACAAATCAGAATTAAAGAAAGCTTCTAAATTATTTTGACTTCCTTGAAAATAAAAATTAATAAAATCATGACTGAAGGGAGATTGAGTATGATGAATTTTTAAAGATATTTTTCTTTAATTTAGTACATCAGTTATTAAGATATTCTCAGGCTGCAGTTATTCCACTTAAAATTGTTGACAAGTAGGAACAAGTTTTCTGAGTCATAATGGCACCATGTAATGTTAAGAAAATGCTTACAGGCTTAGTATTTGTCACTTGTCTTTATTTTCCCTCCATCAACAAGTATTAATAAATTTAAATGTTTACAGTTGGGCTGGTGAAGCGGTTCTGAAATTCTTTATAGTGCAGTCTAAGCACAAGAGGCAATTACTGCCCAGGAAAAGGATGTCTTTTTATGTACCAATATATATTTAATTGCTTTTAAGTAAAATGGACCAAAAGAACATTCTTTCTGAAAATTTTAGCATGGAAATTAAATCTTTTGAGTTTAGTCATAATAAATGGCTAATGGCCATTATAGTGCTTCTTTCTGCTTGAAATTTGTCTCTTAGTTAATAGTGGGAATCAGCTGTGGAATATTCATAAAGCAAATGCACTTCACAGGGCCTGGTTTTCCAAAGCCTTACAGTTTCAAATATTGACTTTGTGGAGGACTGGAAATTTTCCTCAGGCTATAAAGTCTCTAGTGTAAGATAAAGATTTGTAACACAACAAGGTCGACGGCTCAAGGACAGACGGGTTACTGATTGATATGTAAAGATACTGAGAAATTTCTGTAAGAAGAGAATGTTTGCTAAGATCAAGCTTTTGTTGATAGAACCACTTAATTGCCTTACTGGAATGTCATCTGGCTTGTTTCACTGAATGTTACTAGCCTATACTATTAAACTATAACCCCACCTATGTTCTCTTCCTGTAACTTCCTGGTCTGGAAAATAAATGCAGAAAGAGAACCCTAATTTGGGGTTAATTTCCCAAGGAAGGGATGCCTCTTGCTTCAAGGTTCCAGGGAACTTAACCACTTCGGGGCTTCTCACTGCTCAGAAGAGATGGGCTTTGAGTAATCCGTTGCAGCTCCATCACCCAGAGGAAGTGGGGTGACAAATCCATGGGGGGCAAAGTGACAATCAGCAGCTAAAAGGGCCTAAGACATGATTTTTTCTAACCCAGGCCAGGGAAATAAACCTTATAGTTTGCTTGGTTCATGTGGATTCTGTACTAAAATCTGAAAAGCCTTCGTACCTAAGAAGATAACAGCTTTGACTTTTGATAACTAGAAAATGAGGTTTTACCAGGAGATGCTAACATCCCATGAAGTATAACATTGAGAACTGCCCTGAATTGAGACTCTCTGACTGTTCCCACCCTCCCAAGTGGATTTGTCTGAAATGTTGAGGAAGAGAATCAAGATAAAGTTGTGCATGTTCCAATGCGTCATTTTCTGTTTTTCCATTACTTTTTTTTTTTTTTTTGGATCCATAAGACCAGAAATTTATCTTATACACCTATTTGGTTACATTATCTTGGGAGTTCAACAAGGGTGCCTTGAGCATTCTTGAAACCCTTTCATATATCAATACATCAAACAGAAAATTATTGAATTCCTAAATGCATGGTACAGTGCTGAGCTATGAGGATATAACAGTGAACAAAACAGACACTGTCCTTGCTCTTACTGAGTTTCCCTTTTGGCTGCAAAGACATGATTTAGTCGGGGAGATATGAAGTTAAGTACAACGCCTTAAATTTAACAGCCAACCAATAAATATTTCTTGAATAAACAATAATTGAGTTTAAGTAGCATTTTCATCGTGTTAATCTCTACTTGAAAATTCCCAGCGGTCACTCTTTGAGGATTCAAGAAATATAAAAAGTGATTCCTGACTTTATGGAACTCGCATTTGAGCTTGGGAGACAGGTATATAGAGAACATTTGTAAAAACAAATGAGTAATACAAGAATCCACAGAATAAATACCAAATAACAGACACTAAATATTATAGGTGAGCAGAGGATGAAACAATCACTAGGCAGGGATACTATGAGAATGCTTTTGGAGGACCTGGATCTTATCCTGTAAATGCAGCTAAAGACCTCTTACCCTAGAACCTCCTCTTTGATAACTTATTGGCTCACTCTCCTCCAATGATATCTTTTGTCTCTATTTTTGATGCTACCACTACATGTTACATATTTTTCCATTATCTGCCAAATCAAAATGTAATTGTTGGCTGATAAAACTCCACTGCTGGAGTATGGATTAAAAGTGAGATTTTGGGCCGGCCTGGTGGCACACTCAGTAGAGTGTGGCGCTTGGGAGTGTGGCGGCGCTCCCGCCGAGGGTTC
Source organism: Galeopterus variegatus (assembly GCF_000696425.1). Classification (NCBI taxonomy): domain Eukaryota; kingdom Metazoa; phylum Chordata; class Mammalia; order Dermoptera; family Cynocephalidae; genus Galeopterus; species Galeopterus variegatus. Next base: position 151,387 of record NW_007731650.1, read on the forward strand.
GGATCCCAGATGTATTGTCCTCTCAGAACTTGTGGAAATCTGATCCCCATTGTGACAGTTTGAGTTATGAGGGTGGATCCCTGATGAATGGATTAGTGCTCTCCCTAGATGGAGGGAGTAATGAGCAAGTTCTAGTTCCCACGAGATCTGGCTGTTTATAAAGACCCTGGCAACTCCCCTTTCTCTTGCTACCTCTTGACCACAGGACATCACTGAACCCAGGTATGCATTCAATACCCTGATTCCCCCTCCTTCCACACGGATTCTTAAATAACTGATGGGGTTAAAGGAATAAACATTAGTTATTTGCCAAAAGAGCTGATTGTGTGACTGTTTACTTGATTTAAGATTTTTTTATGTTTTACTTGGTTTAAGAAATTGATATCAGGGTCTTTAATAAGGTAAGGCTTCTGAAATTAGGGTAGAATAAAAAATAACAGCTAGCTAGTTTCCATATCTTGGTTATCGCGAATAACGCTGATATGAACATGAGAATGCAGGTATCTCTTTGACATCCAGATTTCGATTCCTTTGGATATATGCCCAGAAATGGGATTGTTGGATCAAATGGTAATTCTTTTTTTCTGAGAACCCTCCGCAGCAGCTGCTCCAAGTTTCATTCCCACCAACAGTATACAAGTGTTCCCTTTTCTCCACATCCTCGCCAACACTTATTGTCCCTTTTTTTTCTTTTTTCTTTTGATAATAGCCATTCTAACAGGTGTGAGGTAATATCTGTGTGGTTTTAATTTTAATTTCTCTGATGATTAGTGATGTTTAGCCCCTTTTTATATACCTTTTGGCCAGTCATATGTCTTCTTTGGAAAAATGTCTACTCTGGTCCCTTGCCTATTTTTTAATAAGATTTTTTTTTTTGCTATTGAGTTATAAGGGTTTCTTATACATGAGGGTACTTCAAAAAGTTTATGGAAAGATACGCTCCCAAGCGGCGCACTGTAGCAGTGCGCCACCGGGCCGGCCCTTCCTCTAAGAGTTTTATTGTTTCATGTTTTACTTTTAAGTGTTTAATCCATTTTGAATTCATTTTATATGTGGTGTGAGATAAGGGCCCAATTTTATTGATTTTCATGTGGATATCAAATTTTCTCAACACAATTAAAGAGACTATCTTTTCCTCATTATATAATCTTGTCACCCTTGTCAAGGATCAATTGAGTGTACATGTGTGGGGTTTTCTTCATGGGCTGTCTGTTCTGTTCCATTGGACATCAATGGATGAATAGATAAAGAAAATGTGGTATATATCACATACCTAATGGAATATCACTTTGTCTTAAAAGATGGAAATCCTGCCATTTGTGAACAGCCTGGAGGAACAGACCTGGAGGATACTATCCTAAGTGAAATAAACCAGACACAGAAGACAAATACTGCATAATCTCACTTATATATGGAATCTAAAATAGTCAGTCTTACAGAAGCAGAGTGGAATGGTGATTGTCAAGGGCTGGAGGGAGGGAAAATGGAGAGGTGTTGATCAAAGGGTACAAAGTTTCAGTGAGGTAAGATGAATAAGTTCTGAAGAACAACATGGGGCCTATGATTAACAATACAGTATTGTATTTTTAAAATTTTGCTAAGAAAGTAATTTTTATGTCAAGTGCTCTTACCACAAAAAGAAAAATAAAACAAAAAAGAGAAGGCAGAAGGATGTGCTTTAGAAGTGCTGGATGAGTTTACTGCATTGATTGTGATGATGGTTTCACAGGTTTTTACTTATCTCCAAACACGTCAAGTTGAATAAATAGCTGCAGAGTTTGTTGGTCAATCATATCTCAATAAAGCAGTTTAAAACAATCTAGTCTCACTTTATGATCATAAACAAGTGACTTGGCATCTCAGTGTTTTTAACGTATTTTTAAGTGGGAGCAACATCTAGGCCCATCCCTAATATTTGTGGGGCAGGAATTAAAATGGAAGACCATGTACTATATGTCTACAATTTATTTAGCCCAACTATTTAAAATTAATCGCTAACACATATTTAAATAACATTTTGTTCTCTTTCCTTGGCAAATATAGCTTCATTGCAACATGAAA
>NW_007731651.1:0-1789 GCF_000696425.1 Galeopterus variegatus
CCCCTCGCTGGCTGAGAGAGGTGCGGACGCAACACTGAGGGTTGCGATTCCATTGCCGGTCCTGGTCCGGTACGGGCGCGACACTGAGGGTTGTGATCTGTTGCCGGTCACGAAAAAAAGACAAAAAGGAAAAAAAAAAAAGATGTTAATAAGCTTCAATGAAAAATTGCATTATAATAAAATAAAGTGAAGAAGTTATAAACATATATCACTAGAGTTTACCTCTTATAAAGTTAAAATAATGATGAGGTAAAAATAATTCTAGTGTAAAAAGCAAATTGCTAAAATGTTGCAACAAATAGGTTCTACCAAAAGATCTTTGATGAGAGTTTATCTTTTTCTAGGACTGTATATATTTACATGGTACAATCTAGTAGATGTCCCAGATAGGCCTAACCTAGGCCTACCACTTGGATTAAGGTATTTCTTGCATATTTGGCTGATATTCTGATTTCCAGAATCCATTTGTATTGTGAAAATACCTTTGAGTTTTGGTGAAAGCAAAGAAGATCAGATCCATGCACACTGGGGCAAAACTAATAGGGAAATTGGCAAGCCACTGGCATCCAAGACCAGCTCCTGGTGATAATGAGGGGAAATTGGAAAAGCTGCCTTTGAAGGGGGACTGTGAGAAACTGGGGAGACATCAACATGCTTTGGTGCTATCTGACAACATGTGATGCCATGTGAGAAAGCCACTCATCTCACTTTTGTGTCAAAGAAAACATGGCTTCAGAGCAATTCCACAACCAGTCCAAACAGAAGATGTACCCATGAAAAGTTGGATGGGAAATGGAAGCATTGCCAAGTAGATACAACCAATGTCTGTAAGGACTAATTGGTACTAGAAGGAGTACTGGTACTAGAAGGAGCTCTAAGAGTAAATAACAGCAAGTTGAGCAGGAGAAAAAAGCAGAGCATATTAATATGCTGAGAAGCATATGAAAAGAGAATTATTCCAGACTTATTGTTGATCACATGGGAGACACTCCCAAGGATATCTTAAGATGTTTGGAAGAAAGCAATAACTGAGGAGACCTGGAGTTATAGCAGGAGCAGGTGAGGAAAAATTAATCAAGTTATGGTTATGCCACTTATGCATTTTATTTTTATCCATAAATTGATGAGGTGTAGAGAACTATCACATGCACACAAACACATACATATGTATATAAAGATAGCCTAAAAACTCTACATAGAAAAACAGGAAATAATCTAAAAATGAATACAATAAATGACAAAAGTGGTTAATTCTGTTTCATGAAATGCTATGTCAGTTTAATTTTCATTTATATATTTTTGACATTTATCAGTATTTCCATAATTGTTGGGTCTGCCGCCAGCCGACCCGAACAGCCCTAGCCTCGCTCAGTCTCTCCCTTGGTGGGCGAGTGAATTGCCCGGATTCCTCTTTCCCTCTGGTCCCCGTTGGGAGGAGACGGGGGAAGAGAGCCGTGAAGAGAGGTGAGCACAGCTGCCGGCCCCAACCAGCCTATTAAAGGACACTCAGACACAGCGGGGGTTCTGTCGAGCAGTTCCGTTTATTATCACACAAGCACTTGCTTTTAAAGGCAAATGGGGAAGGGAGGTTTTTACATCCTCCAATCAGCTTAAAGGTTATGAGAGCATGCATCCTGTCTCAGTGCCTAGCTGTTGCAATCACACAGTGTTCACGAGCGCAGAAGTGCGTATTTGGCCAATAAGGGCTAAGGCAAGGTTCTCGCAGACACCCCCACCCTACTTCCTCCCGGTGCTGTCTTAGGCTGCCACATTAATATGCCCTTGTGTG
>NW_007731651.1:2379-4072 GCF_000696425.1 Galeopterus variegatus
GTTGCAATCACGCAGAGTTCACGAGTGCAGAAGTGCGTATTTGGCCAATAAGGGCTAAGGCAAGGTTCTCGCAGATACCCCCACCCTACTTCCTCCCGGTGCTGTCTTAGGCTGCCACATTAATATGCCCTTGTGTGCCCATAATGGCACCACTTGTAATGTCACTTAAGGTGACATTAGTTTTAAGGCCCGACACATAATGAATACATGTATATATTACATATGTGGTTTTTAAAATAAACAAAATAATGCTTGCTATATTCAAAATAAGAACAAAAATAAGCATATATTCATTCAGTTTTCTGAGTTTTATTTATCCTATGACTGTAAGCACTATAATAACAATTTATCAAAATTTCTTTAAGCCTGAATTATTGCTTTTTTTTATGCAAAGAAATGTTATATTCATATTCTCTATATCAGTGTATATGTGGAAAGCTGGGCACTTAAAAACAATGAATAATGAGCTGCAGATAATTAAAGAACAAAACCTTAAGTAAGGGAATACATGATGAAGAATAAACAGTGAGACCTAAACATGATCCTTTTTATAAGCCAGTATTTCCTCTCACAAAGTTAAGTTTCTGGTAAGTATGTATGAAAAAGGGACATCGACTTCTAGCATTAAGCTCCCTTTTTCCATGAACTAACAGCATGAAGTCTTGTCAGGTTGCCTCCGAGACTTGTTTCTGGCTGTTATTCCCAGATTTGAAGACATGGCTCATGTGTGCTGAAGTCTATGAAACGTGTTCTGTAGACTACTTGGAGAACCAAATAAGACCTAGTATTCATCTGTATTAGCAAACCTATAAAATCATTTGGTGGTGGTTTGTGGGGGTAGAGGGGACTATATGCTTGTGTTCAGATCTGCTATGTGTCAAGGAAATATGAATACAAATATTTCAGTATTTCTCCAAGAACATACACTAAGTAAATGCCAGTTCAAGATTTTAACAGGACCTCTTTTTATAATTATTATTCCAAAGCCATGCCTTTTTTTAAAATTTCAAACTTCAACTAGAAATTGAACTGTTGGGGTAGCCAAATGGAGAACATTGGCTTTGGTTGGGAAGGCAATTAATAAAAATCATAAAATATACTAAAATGAATATTCTTAGTTAATATCCCAAATGCTCCTTTATAACACAATTGAGAGATGTGTCTCCCATCTTAGACATAAGTTCCATTACCTGATGAATGAATTTGCAACATATTAGTTTCCTGAATGAAAAATGTCCTTCTAAAATTTTTCTTCAAAATAAACATTTTATTTATAGAAAGGCATTTTGTTATTACTCAAATGTGTTGAGAAATGTTTGTGTCTCATATGAAAGTATAATGTTTTTATTTGTTTAAAATAGCATTCTATGGTCCATTTTGTGATTTGGAATTTATTTTTACTTATTTTGAATAAAGACATTGACATAAAATCCAACATGTAACTTTTAAGACTAAATTATCTAACCAGTTAAAATTTCATAGATGAATTTGAAGGGATCAAATGGAATACCAATATAAGTATATTTTTCTTTATTAGGACTTTGAGAATAGACTTGATTATCAAACAAAAAATCAGAGTCTACACAATTACCTGTTATTTAGGAAATTAGAAGAAAACAAAGCACATTTTTTTTCCTGTGAAATAATCAAACTTAACTAATTTTTCTAAAATCTACTTGTTGACCTTTGTATT
>NW_007731651.1:4523-19389 GCF_000696425.1 Galeopterus variegatus
TTTTTTTCCTGTGAAATAATCAAACTTAACTAATTTTTCTAAAATCTACTTGTTGACCTTTGTATTAGACTTAATGTGATTCCTAACTTATTGTCTGCTACAAGATTTACCCTTTCCCTAACCATTGGATTTTAAATACTTTTGGCGTCAACTGGTATTGACCTGATGTTTCATATTCTGAGTACAGTATTTCTGCTACTAGCTGTTACTATGTACATCCTTGTATTGTTCCAGCAATTGGAAATGTGAACGTTTGGCTAATGTTTTTTCTAAATACCTCTTGTAGGAGTTCTAGTCTGTAGATGGAGGAATAATGATGAGGTGGGGATGGGGGCCACTATTTCGGGCAGTTTTGGTTTTACCACTTCCCGATTAATAGAAACTAGATTTTTTCAATTCTATAAGAGCTTGGGCTAAAATGTATCTCAAAGGACAAAATGTTTCCTTGTCTGAATTTTGATATTTATCTCTTTCACACTCTAAAAATGGATTGCATATACCACAGGTATAGATTCTGAAATATATAATTCACTTACTCCAATATTAAGTTCTATAAATAACACTGAATTTTCTAAATCCAAGGATTGAGTGAGAGAACCACTTTTCTTATATTTTCAAACAGCATTCCATAAAAAAACATATCATAGAAGTATGACATTAGGTTAAAATGATTGATTTATCTCTTTAGACTACAAGCTTCTCAAGAGGAGACTTTAAATTTTATTACTTTTACAGTATAGTCACATTACCTATCAAAATTAGTTACATAGTCATAGAGCAATAAATACTTAACTAAATTGATACATTGATTTTTCGGAGATTTTGGTGAAGGACAAATCAGTATTTTTTAAAATTGAAATAATGAAGCTATACACAATTATGCTTTTTGTAAAATCAAAGAATATTTTTCTCACTTTCTGATTTTGCTTTATTTTGATATATTTTTGTATGACAGTGAGATTAGTAATCTCTCTTTTTTTTTTTCTCCTTTTTGTCTTTTTTACTGACTGATAACGGGATCGCAACCCTCAGTGTCGCACCTGTACCGGGGACCGGCAATGGGATCGCAACCCTCGGTGTTGTGCCCGCACCGCGCTCAGCCAGTGAGCGGGAACCGGTCTCCACATGGGATCCGAACCCTCAGCGGGAGCGCCACCGTGCTCCCAAGCGGCGCACTCTCCAGTGCGCCACTGGGCCAGCCCAGTAATCTCTTTCTAAAAATCTGTTGCTGTATATAAAACTGAAAACAGCAATATACATCATCTGTCTTGTCTACATTGTACAATATGAAATAGGATTTTTGATGTAAGCTGAAACATTTGCAGTATGTAGTTCTGTGATAGCCAAATAAATATAAACACAAGGCTCACACTGTCTTTGAAACTGTTGAGTTGAAAATCAGTGGACTTGCTATAACTGGATCAGCATCATCTAAGTGAGAGTGGTGGTCATGCTAACTCTGGCATACAACAATCAATGCTCTACTTTAAAGAAAGTTGTAACAGAATAGCTTACTTTGAAACCAGCATCAAACTTAAAATAATTTGCATTATTTGAATTACAGATGTTATTTACTTGACTTCCACTTGCAACTCATAACACACAAATTAGTGCATTACTATTACTAATGCTTAAGAAATGTTTCTAATAACCTAGTTACTATTATAATAATTTATTTTTCCTTTTCTTTGTGTCAACAACCAAACCTTATTAAGACTTACTATCTTTCAGACACCTTGATTTTTTCTCTCCATCTATCCCTCTTTATCTTTTCCTCATCATCCCTCTCTTTGCCATTTATACTTGTATTAGTCCTTTTCTGTTGCTTATAACAAAATACACGGAACTGGGTAATTTGTGAGAAAATGAAATTTATTTGCTTACAGTTTTGGAGGCTGTGAAGTCCACAGTGCACAGAACACATTGGATGAGGGTCTTGGTGGTGACTTCATTGATTCAGGGTCTCATGCTGTGAAATAGCAAAGCTGAAAGAGCAGAGAGACAGACTCTCTTCTTTTAAAGCCCTCAGAACCGTAACCCCTGACAAACATTTTTTTTTTTTTTGTGACCGGTAACAGGATTGCAACCCTCAGTGTCGTGCCCGTACCGCGACCAGCAACGGGATCGCAACCCTCGGTGTCGTGCCCGCACCACGCTCAACCAGTGAGCGGACCAGTCGTGACCGGTAACAGGATTGCAACCCTCAGTGTCGTGCCCGTACCGCGACCAGCAATGGGATCGCAACCCTCGGTGTCGTGCCCGCACCACGCTCAACCAGTGAGCGGACCAGTCTCTGTATGGGATCCGAACCCTTGGAGGGAGCGCCACCACGCTCCCAAGTGCCGCACTCTAGCGAGTGTGCCACCGGCCAGCCCCTGACCACCATTTTTAATCAATTCATGACTGCACAGTCCCACAATCCAATCACCTCTTCAAGGCCCCACTTTTCAATTACCATAATAGGGTTTCCCACCCTCAATAGTTACAGTAGGAGCTAAATTTCTAATACATGAAACTTGAGGGACACAATTCAAGCTTCGATGAGTTTTGCGGGGACATAATTCAATCCGCTACAATACTCTTGTAAATGCCTCCAACACTGGCTTGCAAGTATTATCAAATTTTCACACAACTTAAATGACCAGACAAGTCCCTAATACCTAAGAGTCCTGACTTTGCACAAATGTAAATCTGAATGATTTATCAGAATCCTACTAGGGTTTCTTTCAGTTCTCAATGAGTCAACAACATTCACTCACTACTTGTAATACGTGAAATCTCCTAATTTCCAGTGCTTTGTTGTATGTTTGATCCATCAAAGCCTGAAGAGTCCACTTTTCTCAGGATAGTAATAATAATGTAAAATCTTACAGTAATTAGAAATAAAAGAATATTTATTTCTGTCCAAAAACCAGAAAAATGCTGAACTTTTAATGTTTTATTTTAACCTACTTACTTGGACACTGGTAAGTCAAATCTTCACTTTATGCTCTTTGAAACTTTTGTTCCAAATGTTTCTTTTTTTTTCACTCCAATGCTTCTAATCTTTGAAAATATCTTTTAAAAAATTTCACGTTAATTTGGCTTTCAGTCATTTCTTTATATTTATTAAGTAATTCACTTACAGATCTCTTTATTTAGGAGAGTACTTTTAAATCATTACTGTGTTTAAGAAAATGAGATAAGCTTATTTGAGAAGCAGGTTATAGGCCTCTCTCCAAAAGGTGTTAGTTCAGCCTGCGGTAGGATTAAGACATCTGCACATTAAGCATCCCAGGTAATTCTGATGCAAGCAGTTGGTGGACTCTGTTTTAGACACTCAACATTTTTCACATTCACTTAATTTTTTATATGTTACTTGTGGACAGAACTTGTCCAAGTTTCATAATTGGGATTTTAATCTAAAACACACATTGCTTCTTCTTTAAAAGCTGTAACAGGGAGGAATTACAGTTATTTGGAGCAAGTTAGCAGGAAGAGAAATAGGATAGTAAATGGCATGATAAGATATTTTGATTAAAATAAGTAACTAATTTTTCCAATAATTACTTAGCATAATTTATTTCATTTTTTTCTGCTTGTTAAAAAGCCACAGGATGTTTGCTAGCCTATTATATAGATACGTATATAGACATATTTATGTACACAAAAATACATAAATATATGTACATATATTTGTATGTATGTATATGTGTATATGTATATGTTTGTGTGTATTTAACTTTTAGAAGTTTATACATTGAAATTTTGCCACTTGAAGTTAATCCTACTAAAATCTTGCCTTTGATGTAAAAGATTACAAGAGTACAAAACTGTGATAATAGGAATCTCTTGTAGATTTCCTAGAGATACCATGAAGTATAAAATAAACCATTAGTCCAAGTTCAATGTTTAAGCATTTAATCTGTTTTCAAAAGGCTTAAAAATGTATTAGACTCATGTAATTATGCAATATTTTTTATTCCAAATGTTTACTGTGTTTTTAAAAATGACTAAAATATATGCTTTTTGCCAATAGCTCACCTTTGTAATTAGGTGCTTATTTCCTATGTAATTCCATAAATCTGTGCCATCTATTTGAATTACCTAAATTTTAATGACCAAGAGTGTTGAGGAAGTTACCTGAAAGCCATAAAGCTGTTAAATTTTAATGAGAGGTATAATAGAGAGCTCTTATGTTCCCCAAAGAAATGATTACTCCAGTCATAGTAGACACCATTTTTTAATGAAATTGTGTAGGTTTTGTTTAAGCAGTTGCAAAAGTATGCCCTAGGCAATTGATAATTTCATAATTTTTTCAAAAAAAATCTATGCTTATTACAAAGTGATATACATATTCTTGCATGAAAAGAAAGATTAAAACTAAAATTTGACATATCTATTATTATTGTATGAATAAGTCAACTTTAAAACAATGCAATATGAACAATGTGTTCTTTAACTACTACTAAGAATATAAACCTTGTATCACTTGGATGATCCTCTGAATTAAAAAAAAATACAAATTAAAGGTTAATCTGTATTTTCTAATAATACACAGAAAATTCCCATTCAAATTCAAATTTAAGATCTTCCAATTTGTCACTAAATATAGCATGTTGTCTGATTCATTCCTGATAGAAAACAGAAATATAGCTTCTATTGCCAATAACAAAATTTGTGCACCTAGAGGTGCTCCCCAAAGTGACTTCTTAAAAAATGAATCATGTGAAATGAGAAACTGAAAAAAATGCAAATGCATTTGCAAATGCTTGTGTATGAAACAAAGATATTTGATACCATTGGTGTTTTCAATAGCTCCCTTATTCTTTTTCCTTACTAATTTATAAGGATTATATATAGAAAAAGAATATGAAAAGATAGCTGTATAAAAATTAGCTGCATTTTGTTAAAGCAACTGTCAACTTGAAAATCGGATTTCATTTTCAAGAACATCTCTGATTTTGTTTTTTGAAAATGCTTCTTAATGAAGCTTTATGGTGACCATTTTATGCTGATTAAATATTATAATTAACTCATTTGTGCGGATTTGTGCAGGTCCCTTGTGCCAATGTGGTCCTCACTTGTATTAAACATAGGATCTAATGAAGCTCATGTAGTTAGTGTTTCTCAGTAATTATTACTTACAGTCTGAAGTAAATTTCAGTTCCAAGCCATTTACATTTATGCTGAAACTAAATGATTAATATGGATTTTTACATATTTTTATATTTAATTTTTCAGAGTAATGAAACTATAAATTTTGAGCTCTCAGAATCTTATCTCTTATTCAATTCAGTACATAACTGAGAACAAGCTTTTAATATAGACAGAAGGACTGTCCACATTTAAATTGATTAGCTGTACTAATACATTTAAAGCAAAAGATTTGAGTGCTATTTAAAACATAAAAAGAAATTAAAATAAATAAAAGTTGGAAATTCAAAACATTAATTTACTTCCCCAAAAGAGTTTACATTTTTACCTTTTGTAGTGCTTTATATAGCTATTCAACCTTCTCAGGAAAACAGATTTATTCAATGCCTGTCAGTTACCTCACAAATGTGGTTCAACATTTCACACTCTTCAATAAGTCCAATATAGGGAAATATAGTATTTCTTGACCTTATCCACAATGGTTGCACTGAACTAATTCTTTACATATAATTGGAAAAGCCATGGCTTCAGACCAGCATTATTTAAGGTTCTAATTCTAATACAACTGTTAATGCACTTCTAATTAAATTAGCAAATAATTATTTTTTATATTTATTTAATTATAGGAACTCTTAATAAAACAAATATAGGTTTACTAAGCATTATATCAGCAATAATGCAAACAATCAAGCATAGGAAATAGCTTTCATGTTTTAAAATAGACTTTACATTTTAGGGCATTTTTTGGTTCAAGACAAAATCTAGTGGAAAGTGCAGAGAGATCCCACATACCCCTGCCTCTACACATACACTATCAACATCCTCCATCAGAGTGAAACATTTTTTAATAATCTACGAAGGTACACTGGCACATCATGATTACCCAAAGTTTATAGTGTGCATTAGGTTTCACCCTCGGTATTGTCCATTCTGTATGTTTTGACAAATGTATATAATGCCTTGCTTCCATTATTAAGGTATACTGAAATATTTTCACTGCCCTAAAATCCTCCGCGTCCTGCCTATTCATCCCTCCCTCCCTCCTAACTCCTGGCAACCACTGATATTTTCACCATCTCCTTAAAATTTGCTTTTTCCAGGATGTCATATAGTTGGAATCATACAGTATGCAGCCTTTTCATATTGGATTCTTCACTTAATAGTATGCATATAAGTTTACTCCCTGTATTTTCATAGCTTGATTGCTTATTTCTTTTTATAGTATTCCATTGTCTGGATGTACCATTTACATATACATTCACCTATTGAAGGGCATCTTGGTTGTTTCCAAGTTTTGGCAATTACGAATAGTCCTACTATAAATATTTGTGTGCAGGGCTTTTGGGGGAGACATAGATGTCAAATCCTTCGGGTAAATACTAAGGAGCATGATTGCTGCATTGTATTGTAAGAGTATAGTTAGTTTTGTAAGAAACTAAACTGCCAAACTGGCTTTCAAAGTGGCTGTACCATTTTACATTCCCACCAGCAATGATTGAGGGTTCCTGTTGCTCCATGTCACCAGCATTTGGTGTTGTCAGGGTTCTAGATTTTGGCCATTCTAATAGGTGTGTAGTGGTATCTCACTGCTGTTCTAATTTGGAATTTTCTAATGACATATAATGTTGGACATCTTTTTATGTGTTTATTTTCCATCTGTAAACCTTTTTTGGTGAGGTGTCTATTCAGATCCTTAGCCCATTTTTTAATTGGGTTGTTTGTGTTCTTACTGTTCAGTTTTAAGAGTTTTTCTACATTTTGGATAACAGTCCTTTATTAGATATATGTTTTGCAAATACCTTCTCCCAGTCTGTGTTTTGTCTCCTCATTCTCTTGAGCTTTCAATTGTTAAAATAATTAATTCTTTAAGATATCTAAAACATGGCATTTTTCTTTCTCTAAAATTTTATATATAAAATTTTCTTGGTATTAATATAGCTCCCACTTGTAAATGGAGTAAATTTAACATTAATATGACATTTTTATGTAATTACTTTTCTTATTTCAATTTCGTGAATTTACAAAATAACATCCTTTATGGCATTTTTTTCCTTCAGTATAGTATCCAGGATAGGATCTGGTGCTGCATCTAAGTCAGAAAGTTAATATCTGTAACTATGTTTCTTAAAACATGCCTATATTAGGGCCGGCCCAGTGGCGCACTGCATAGTGCGCCGCTTGGGAGCACGGAGGCGCTCTCGCTGAGGGTTCGGTTCCCATGTGGAGACCGGTTCCCGCTCACTGGTTGAGCGTGGTGCGGCTGCAGCACTTAGGGTTGCGATCCCATTGCCGGTCCCCGGTACGGGCGCAACACCAAGGGCGGAGGCGCTCTCGCTGAGGGTTCGGTTCCCATGTGGAGACCGGTTCCCGCTCACTGGTTGAGCGTGGTGTGGCTGCAGCACTTAGGGTTGCGATCCCATTGCCGGTCCCCGGTACGGGCGCAACCCCAAGGGTTGGGATCCTGCTACCGATCAGTAAAAAAAAGAAGACAGAAAAGGAAAAAAAAAAAAACATGCCTATATTAGTACTTCTGGGCCCCTTCACTTTATTTTGTTTCATTTTGTTTTAATCATACTTTTTGTTTTGAGTAATTTGAGATTCACATGTAGTTGTAAGAAATAGAGAGGTCCCTTTACCCAGTTCCGTTTCCCCAATGATAACATCTTGCAAAACCATAGTCTGATATAATAATGAGTATATTGACACTGCATGCAATAAAAATGTAACATATCATATGATTATTTATATAACAATCTTAAAATGAAAAACTAAAGAAATAGGAACAAATTAATGGTTTCCAGGAGCTGCTTGTGGGGAATGGGGATGAAAAAAAGTACGTATTGCTATAAAAAGCAACAGAAGAGATCATTGTGATGATGAAATAAAGGTATTTTTAAAAAATAATTAAGTTTTTCCAAGGAAAATTTTGGTAGATCTATTGCTTTCAAATGCCACAAACCTCAAAGAGGTTCTTTAAGGGCAGAGAATCTTTTCACACACAAAATGGAACAGGTCAGATTTACTCAGATAGATGTTTCTATGTCCTCTAGTTATTGAAACCAAATAAACCACATTGGGTTAAATAAATATGGCTTTAAAACTGCAACCTACTATGGTAGTAATAAAATGTATATGAATAACAACGTTTTTACACTTAAAAAAGAAAAACAAACCTGCCTTTCATACAGACAAGATAATAAATCAAAAACAGTTACATATGAAAATTGATACTGATTACTTATTTTTCTTCCTGCCACAGTAAATTATGGCTTTTTTCTTTTTTTTTTTCTTTTTTCAATATACAATGTAGTTAGTTATTGTGTCCCATCACCAAAACCTCCCTCCCTCCTCCCTCTCCCCCCTCCCACCCAGATGTGTCCCCTCCATTTTCATAATTAAAATATATACATTGTTAAGACAGCAGTGCAATTGCTATTATTATCTCCACAAAACTTTTGAAATGAAATTGATAAAGTCTTCAAATATTTAAAAAGCATTTAGACATCTCTAATAACTAATTTAGTTAATAAAACACTAAAGGGTTGATCTTGAAAGTTTGTTCTAAGTTTCAGAGTTAATGACCATGTTCTCAACCTCTCTGCCGAACAGCCATCTGTGTTTTCATTTAGAGATTTTTAAGGATATTATTGCTAATAGCTTATGTACTATTAAAATAAACAAATATCTTCTGGTTTTATGATATATTGAACCAAGTTCCATTAACATAATAGAATTGTATTTGAGAATTATAAAAATCTTTTAAAAATTTTTTCCAAAAATTATGTTTTAACTAAAATTCTGCTACTTTCGGGCTTTGCAGGATGCAATTCTTCCATGGGCAATTCATAAGGTAAATGATTGGAGGAATTATTTTTTAAATGACCAGAAATGGATCACCATAAAAAGTATGCAAGGTGTAACATTTTGCCTGTATAGCCAATATGTTAAATGAAATGACAAGATGTATAGATTCAAGTATACTATGTGTGTGATAAGACGGATAAAATTTAATTTAGCAGATTTTATTCTGAAAAGAGGACAGTAATTTTATGTAAAAACTATTATGACATTTGCCTAAAACAGAGACTGAGCCCACAAATGGCATGCTCAAAGACCCTATTTCCTAAACTGAAAAGGCAACAAAATAATTCCTTACTTTCTGAAATAAAGAAACAAAATTAAGAAAAGGGAGAGGAGAGAAAAAGGAAAAGCAAAGATTGGAAAATGGTATGAGGTTGGAAATTAGATAGATCCATGCCCTAACTTTACTGTACCTCAGATCTGCATTAAAATAAAATAAACTTAGCAAAAGTGATGGAACGTCACTGTCATGATTAAGTTACAAATCACTATGCCTGTCTTCTTGCTGGCAGTCTCTCTTGACCTATTACTTACTGCCAACATATTGGAAGGTGCTCTGTGAAGGGAAAACTGTGGCAAGAAACTATCATCTGAGAAACTGAGATCTCAGTAAAATAACTTGCAAGGAACTGAAATATAGCAACAAAAATGGTGAGTGATATTGCTAGTGTCTTTTTCTATCAAGCCTTCAGATGAAACTACAGCCCGGTCAACACTTTACTGGCAGCTATGTGAGAGACCTTGAAATAGAGGATCCAGCTTAGGCACACCTGTATACCTGACTCAAACAAAGTGAGATTATAAACAGGAGTTGTCTTAAGCTGGTAAGTTTTGTAGTAAGTTGTTACCTGGTGCTAGGTATCTATCTATATATGTATGTATGTATGTGTGTATGTATAATTAGACATATGCAGTTATAGTTTATGTGTAGACATATCTATAAATAGTTATATATGCAGTTACACACAGATATATAACTATATAAATGACTTAGTTAGACATTATACATACTTACATATTTAACTAAACAGTTATGAGTATAGTAATAATTAATACCTCAAAGCTCCTAAGGTTTTCAACTTATGTAGAAAATACAGTTTCCATAAAAATTAAACAAAATAAATATTTATTTTATAATAATACATTCTTAACAATTATGTATATATATATTTTTAAATTTAGTTCAGAAAATGTTATTAATTTCTTTTTGAGTCAACATGTCATAAATAATACCAACATGTGATTTACCTATATGTTAAAACAGATTAATAAAGGATACACAAATAAAAAAATTTTTGTTGTTTTTCTAAAAAAAAAAACATGATTTATTCATGAGGGGGAAGAAGTTATATATGGGCAAGTAATCTTCAAGAAATTGAATACGTGTATTGTATTTTTGTTTTAATTAACCTGAAATTAAAAGTGGATACCAATGATTAAACAACTAGTCTTTTTTTAAATTCTATGACAGAATTAAGTGATTTATATAGGGTACTTGCAATTTAAAACTATGACATTTAGAATGAAAACACATCAATTAAATCTGAATAACAAAAATTTTAAAATATGATGATTATAATTAGAAATTGATTTAGTTGTGACAGTGGGAATATTTCAAAGCTTGATAAAATTCTGGCCCTTATTTTTGAGTAATATAAAACAACAAAAAGTCAATAACATAATTTAAGCAAAATTTAAGGACACACAGAGTTGAAAAATGCAATCACCCAAGAAAGAAATACTGTATAAATGTTTCTAATGTCTCCATTACACATATTATTTAATCATTTTAGTATATTTTAAACATAGAATAATTATTTTAGTTTAGCTCAGTTTATGGACTTCAATTATTTAATAGGGTGTCCTCTAGAATTATATATATGTTGACTTTTCATTTTAAATATACTGATTAGGTCAAGGATTGAACACTATAAAAAATCGGACTTCTTTCATAGTTAACACAATTTGCTAAAAGTTCACAAATTATTGATATTTTTATCTAGCTTTCATTTTAACAAGTGTCTCTAACATTTTCTCAGGAAAGGTTTTAAGTATCATTTCCCCACAACTTACTTTTTAGAGACTCGTTATCTGCTATTCCTCCCCTGCCTCACCCCCCAAAATAATCAATCAATTCTCATATCAGGCCAAATATAACAGCATTGATGGCGGACATTATTTTTAACCAAGGGAAAAATGTACATTCTGTAATAGTTGTTAATCTGTAAATTTCCATGCTTTTTTTCTTTTTTTGATGCTATGAACCTGTGTCTCCTAAATACACGTAAAGACACCCACATGCACCACAAATACACCTTAACTGAAGGGGTTTGACTAGCTTATTTATTTTTTAGTGATAGCATATTTTATAATTTTTTTTTATTCATATATAATGCATTTATGATACAAAGCACTTAAAACAGTGCCTGGAACCATGTAAGAACTCAAAAGATACTCGACATTATTATTATTTATTTTAATTAAGGAGTTTGCAGTAGCACCTCTGCAGGTCAATGATGTTGTATTCCAGGTGAATATTTCTCCAAAATTTGTTATT
Source organism: Galeopterus variegatus (assembly GCF_000696425.1). Taxonomy (NCBI): domain Eukaryota; kingdom Metazoa; phylum Chordata; class Mammalia; order Dermoptera; family Cynocephalidae; genus Galeopterus; species Galeopterus variegatus. Next base: position 16,078 of record NW_007731651.1, read on the forward strand.
ATGAGAGAGTATTTAATTTCCAAAAATATTTTATTTAATAATTACTATGTCACTAAAAGAGTTTAAAACACGAGAACTCTCAGAATGTGCTAAAAACTTTTTTTAAAAAAGCAAAAACAGTGGTCATTAGTAATTAGAGAAATGAACATTAAAACCATAATGAATATCACAACATACCTACTAGAATGTCTAGAATTAAAAAGACTGATTATGGCAAGTGTTAGCAAAGATACGGAACAACTTGAACTCTCATAAACTGCTGGTACAAACACTGAAAAAAAAAGCATTTTCTTCTTGCTGTTGTCGTTTTGTACTCTCAAATTCTGAACTTTTGTCTTTTGCTATGCTACGGAAATTTTATCTACTTTTATATGTGTAATTTTTATTATATATTTTTTTCCTCTTTCACCTGTTTAATCTTTATTATTTGTTCATCTTTCAATTTGTTGCCTTTTTTCTAGTCTTTCTATTCATGATTTCTAATGTAATTCTAGCGTGAAACATTTTCTGCATATTTTTCAATTATTATTAATTAATTAATTAATTAATTTTAGATTATACATATTTATGGAATACAGTTGATTATCACTAGCATGTTCATCATTACAAATCATAATCATTCTTTGTGTCCATTACCCAATTACTCCCTAGCACCCCCTTCCCTTTTCCACCTATAGTGACCACAGATCTCTCCTTCTGAAAGTTCAACGTATTGTCGCAGCTGATTTTTCTTTCTTTCCTTCAATGTTTACTTCAAAACTTTATTAGTATGTATATTTGCAAATATACATTTAGAATATCTACATGTACTTAATGAATTAGCCCCTCTAGTGATATTAAATGACCTTCTATTCATTTCTAGTAATATTTCTTAACCTAAGCCCTACTTTTGATATTAATATTTACACTGCATTTCTTCATAATATATTTTCTCAATTTTGTTTATACTATTGAGCACTTGAAATATGGCGAATTATACTGACACATTGCATTGTTATTTTTTGATTAATTTAAATTTAAGTAGCCACAAGTGTATAATGTACTGGAAAGTGCTAATTTAGATCGTTTATCTTTAATGTAACTATTAATACATTAGATTTAACTGTGCCACTTTTAATTTGTTTTTCAATTGTCCAATCTATTCTTTGTTTACTCTTTTCCTCCTTTCCCAGAATCTTTCAGATTACTTGAATATATAGATTGTATTCAACTTTCATCTTCGCCACTGATGTTTTAGCTCTAACATTTTGTTTTATTCTTGATTTAAAAAGCACAACTTTAAATCAATTCAATTTTTGTCATATATTACACTAATTCATGTATAATGTAAGAATTATGGTAGTGTACATCAGTTTTCTCTCTTTCAAACTTTGCACAATTGTTAGCATTTTTTCAACATGTTATAAATCTTACAATACATTGTCATTATTTTTCTTCTAAACTGTAGCTTGTTAACTTGTTTAATCTAAGAAAACATTGGTTTCATATTCACCTACATATTTACCTGGAAATAATCCAGTTGAAAATATGCAATGAAGAATTAATGAGCCCCCAAATTAATGTGAATGTGAGCAAGCAAATTAATGTATGTGAGTAAATAAAAAAATATTGACTATGCATTAAAAAATTCTAATGTCTTTTATACATTATAATATACATACAGCTAAAATGTATGACAACAAAAAAACAACATAGAAAGGGGTTAAAAGAAGTTTCAAGTTTCTGATGTTCTAGCAATTTTGGTTAGTGATAAAATAATTTGATTTAGATTGTAATAAATAACCACTATAAGAATAATCAAAAATGTGTAACCAAAAAGTTGACAATAGAAAATAATCACATATTTTTTAAATAAATAAAAAATAAGACAAGGAAGGACAAAAAGGGATACATAACATAGTGCCACGTAGAAAATAGAAGAATAATATAGAACACATAAACCAAACTATAAAATTATTACATTATACATAAGGGACTAAATACCATACATAAAAAATTAATATTTTAGGCTAGATTGGAATATTAAAACCCAACTATATTCTGCTAATAAGATACCACTAAAAGAGTTTAAAACATGAGAACTCTCAGAATGTGCTAAAAACTTTTTTTAAAAAAGCAAAAACAGTGGTCATTAATAATTAGAGAAATGAACATTAAAACCATAATGAAGTTTATATCACAACATACCTACTAGAATGTCTAGAATTAAAAAGACTGATTATGGCAAGTGTTAGCAAAGATACGGAACAACTTGAACTCTCATAAACTGCTGGTACAAACACTTTGAAAAAAAAGCATTTTCTTCTTGCTGTTGTCGTTTTGTACTCTCAAATTCTGAACTTTTGTCTTTTGCTATGCTACGGAAATTTTATCTACTTTTATATGTGTAATTTTTATTATATATTTTTTTCCTCTTTCACCTGTTTAATCTTTATTATTTGTTCATCTTTCAATTTGTTGCCTTTTTTCTAGTCTTTCTATTCATGATTTCTAATGTAATTCTAGCGTGAAACATTTTCTGCATATTTTTCAATTATTATTAATTAATTAACTAATTAATTTTAGATTATACATATTTATGGAATACAGAGTTGATTATCACTAGTATGTTCATCATTACAAATCATAATCATTCTTTGTGTCCATTACCCAATTACTCCCTAGCACCCCCTTCCCTTTTCCACCTATAGTGACCACAGATCTCTCCTTCTGAAAGTTCAACGTATTGTCGCAGCTGATTTTTCTTTCTTTCCTTCAATGTTTACTTCAAAACTTTATTAGTATGTATATTTGCAAATATACATTTAGAATATCTACATGTACTTAATGAATTAGCCCCTCTAGTGATATTAAATGACCTTCTATTCATGAAAAAGGGATACATAACATAGTGCCACGTAGAAAATAGAAGAATAATATAGAACACATAAACCAAACTATAAAATTATTGCATTATACATAAGGGACTAAATACCATACATAAAAAATTAATATTTTAGGCTAGATTGAAATATTAAAACTCAACTATATTCTGCTAATAAGATACACATTTTAAATATAAGACAACTGAAATTTTAACAAAAAAAGAATGTAAAAAGCTCCATAAAAACACAAATTTAAAGAAAGTTCCAATAGCTATACAAATCTCAGATAAAGTAAATTTAAGGCAAAAATATTACTAAAAATAGTTCATAATAATAAAAGGTTAAATGATACAAATACATCACAACGCTAAATCTGTATGCGGTGAATTTGAAAACTTCTAACCTGCGCTATCTGCTTTTGTAAACGGGCTTGCTCTAACTTAGCAAC